>NC_029793.2:121503581-121517804 GCF_000816755.2 Arachis ipaensis
TAAAGTAGAAATATTTTATAAAAGTTCATTTAAAAAATTTATTGATTAAACTATTTCTATTTTTATAAGAACACTTGTTAACCAAATTACTAGTGTAATTATTTTTAATTGACCTATTAAGTTTCAAAAGCTTTAAAATTTTAGAATATCATACTACTTTTAATATGTGAGAATAATATCTTATATTATCTATTTTTGTTTTATTATACATACACATGTAAAAGAATAGAAAACTTCAAATAATTAAGTAAGATTATTGTAGTGAGATAATTTATAGTATAGTAATAAACTAATAATAATATACGAAAATATTTATGCTGACATTCAAAATTTGAAATCCGCAAGAAACGAACTATGCTTTATATACCTAGCTTGAAGTGTACCCACCAAATTGCATTTAAGAAATATTATAGTCGCTTTAAAAGAACTTAATTAGTATACACTAAAAAATATGATATTTGCAAAATTAAAGATTGACCTGTATATTGTTGTTAACGTGGAAATGGAATCCAATCGAGGCTTGAAGGTCCCATTGAGGATCGTCAACTGAAATTGTCAGAAGTTGGGTGAGACTCTGACAATTCATCACTTGCACTCAAAAGAGACTGAGTTGTGCAATTTGCATTCCCAAAAGAGACTGAGTTGTGCAATTTGCATTCCCACTACCTACTTCATCATGTAACTCCGCGTACCATCAAGAAAATAAAGAACCCTAATGCCCAATTGCCAATATTTTATAATCTAATAAATGTTTTATACAAAAAGTTAATGAGTTTAATTCTTTATAAATAATATACATATCACCTTCATTTCCCAGCATTGAAGGCGGTGTGGGGACCCTCTCTTTCTTGTGTTCAGAATTTTGCGGCAATGGCTATACCACCAAACACAATGGTAATACACATTTGGTAGGGGTGTGCATGGTCCGGCCCAACTCGAAGATCTGGTTCGATCTCGAACATTTTAGGAATTATTTTGGTGTGATTTTACTGGGTCTCGGATCGGGTAAAGGTCTCAAAAATAGACCCGGTCATTGTTTCGGGTCGGGTCCGGACCACCCGAAACCGGTCTGGTGACCCGGTCATCATACACAATTAATATTTTATGTTATTAGTGATGGATGATGGCTATTTTTATGTGGAATTTAAGTATTGTAAACCTTAATATTTTGTGTTATTAGTTATTATAAGACTATAAGTTAATGTTTTATGTTTAAAATGCATAAGATTTTAGACTAATACATAATATTGTGTTATTTATATTGATTTAAATATTTGGTATTATTAGACAATATTAGTATTGATTATGGTTATGCTTTAATTTTAGAGAAGAGTTGGTTCTTGTTATATTTTTCTAAGTGAATTTTACCATGTCAAATAATAGTTGGAGTCTTGGAAATTTAGATATTTTCACATGCTAACTTATAAGAAGGTATCAAAGTAATGTAGTGTTAACGGCCCGGTTTTCACCCGATTTTTACCCGATATAATCGTGGTCCGAAAGTGTATAGGTTTTATCGGACCTAGGATCGGGTTCGGATCTAATAAATAGGCCCGATATATATTTCGGGTCGAATCTGAGTCACATCAAATCCGGTTTCACCCGACCCATGCACACCCCTAACATTTGGGATATGGTACATATTATAATTCATTGCACACTTGTGATAGATTCAATTGATATTTTCATATCGATAAATATTAAGAATTATTAAAATTTATTTTTTTAATTATTAATTTAATTTTTTTAGTATTATTTATTTAATTTAATAATTTAATAATATATTTAATTTTATATTTTTAAATATTAATAATTAATTAATTATAAAAATAATAAATTTTAATAATTCTTTAATATTCATTATTTAAATCAAACAATAAAATTGATTCATGAATAATATGTTTCACAAGACGAATAAGAGAAAATATAAGTAAACAATGTAGATATTAAACAATGTAAACAATGATTTAAAAAAAAAGTTAAATTAATTATTAAAATTAGATTGTCAATTTATTAGATTAATCAATTTTTGAATTTAAATTATTAGTATTAGGGAACGTAATCTCCTCCGTTATATCACGCTGCCATTCCATTTCAACCCTCCTTCCTCTCCAATTCACGTTTTCTCCTTCCACCACGCCGCGACGAAAACGGCACTATAGCTTCGACCACCGCAAGGTGCAACGCTGTCGAACGCCGTCCACCATCGCGGCTTCCTCCACGCACACCGCAACCAACGTTGAATGTCGTTAGCCCCACGCCACTTCGCGCCCAACACTCCTCCCACCACCGCTGTCGCTGTTTTTGTACCACTCTTCATTCACCTCCTACAAGGTTAACAAATGTTATACAGTTTTACTCTTTTAATCATTTCTTCTTCTTCCTCCAATCCTTCATTCTCATCGGCTGAAGGAACAGCATCAGTATTAATCATTGCGTTGTTTTCTACATCAATGGCCACGTGAGTTAGTAATTACGTGATTTTCACTTGAGTCACTGGAGAAGAACTTTCGTCTTCATCGATGGTTGTCGTCGGTAGTTGTCAAACCGTTGAAAGAGTAACAGTAGTGTTAGTCGTTGCGTCGTTTTCACCACCGTCTTTCAGTGAAGCTACTTCAATGGCCAGTTCAGGATGATCATTTTAGTAGGTATGCGGATGGTTGTTTTAATTCTTATGTGGATGGCTATTGGATTAGATTGGGTTCAATTATATACAATTAAAATATGCTGGATGCTCAATTCACTAGGTATGCAGATGATTATTTTTTCCTTAAGTAGATGGTTATTTTTACTAGGCGTGAGCGACGTCGGTGACGGTGTGTGGCAAGCCAAGTAGCGACGGCGAGGAGGAGTCCGACAGTGCCGTTTGTTTCTGGTCTGGAGGAAAGCGACGTTGATGAGGGTCATTGTTGATGAACTAGCGGCAGTGAAGAGGATCTCGATGGTGACGATCGGAGTTGGTTAGCGACCAAACGATGGCGGTGATGGCAAACGGTTTGGAGGAGAAGTTGGTATTTTAGTAAATTAGAATATAATAAATAGTTATATTTTTTGAATTACTGAATAGCATGTTTTGGTTAGGTAATTTGAGTGAATTTTTTTTTTTATTTTATTAGGCTAAATTTTTAGTCCGTCGTTATTCACGTTATTTAAATTTTCTGTTGACTACTTAGCGGATTAGATAGATTTATTAGAGAAAAAAACATATCTCTTGAGAATCAAATCAAAGAGCGAATCTATTCATATATAAGTCATCTTAATTCAAGTATTGATATTAATTTAGATGATACCAAACATTTGAAATTTTTTATATTATTTAACTTTTTATTATGTGCATTTCAGGTCCTAATTAAAAAGTATTTAATGTACATCAACCAGCAAGTCAAGATCTTATGTAAATAAACTATGGTTAAGGAATATATCTTTCAAGATCAGATCAAGCTTAATAAAAAAGCTCATGCACTTTATTATCGAGCAAAAGAAAAAAAAGTTTCCGATGTTAAAGTTAATAGTCTCAACCAATATGCCTGCAACGACCATATTAACAAAAAGAGAAAATAATTTACTCCATCACAGCAGATTAATAAGATGTCTGTATATGAAGATTCTTTTCAAAGGGAAAAAAAAGCAAGAAACATAATTGAAATGATCAATCATAAAGCTCAAACTAATTTTCTTCTTTGTTGTTAAGTAATATATAATTCTCTTGTATAGTTTATTTTAGGTTAAATTATACAGTTAGTTCCTACACTTTTAGTGAAATTATAAATTACTCCTCACACTTTAAAAATGTATAATTAGATCCCTATAAAAAATTAACATTTATAATTAGATCCTTAATAATATTTACTGTAAAAAAAAATACACATTTACCATAATGTCATCTTTTTCTTTTTTCTTTTCTTCCATTATTCTTTCTCTTCCCCTCTTCCCCTCTTCCCCTCCCTTCTTCACTGGCAGTCATGGCCATGGCATCAACCACCACAGCAGCTACCACCATGTTACTATCAGGTTTCATGTCAAGTGCAGATGAAATCATGAACCCAAACCTCCTAGTAAGAGCTATTTTTCCATCGTGCTCTACTTCTTCTATTTCTTGAAGCATGGCAACACTTTCAGCTTCGGTACCATTTTCAACTGTCACATTGGACCTCACACAAAACTTATCATCATCAAATAATACTAATAATACTTCCACTCTTCCAATCAGGTATCATCATCCTCTTAATGTTGTCCCTTTGTTCCAGCTACCCAATTTTCAAGGTCACCCGCAGAACTTTGAGACTTAAGCCCCTACATAATCAATCAAAATTCTTCGGTCTTCAATTGTCTCAACAAGTTGCTACCTCTTCCCAATCGGGAATCCAACCAACCACAGCAATAGCCGCCATCCCTGGCTGATTCCGTCACTGCAGCCATCACCACCGATCCTAACTTCACCGCCCCTATTGCAGCCGCTATCTCCTCCATCATCGGAGGTAACAACAACAACAACAACAACAACAACAACAACAACAACAACAACAACAACAACAACAACAAACCAAACAGCACTTGAGATGGTAACAACAACAAAAATGGCAGCCATCTCCTCCATAATCGGCACGATGATGACGAAGATCCCATCACTGCTGAAGATGTTGTGAGCAGTCGAGAGTTGTTGCATTTAGGGTTGGAGGTAGAGGGTCGATGGTTGGGTTTGGTGATAATGTAAAGGCAGAACTTGGATGGTGGATGGTGGGATGAGGATGGGGTGAAGGGTGGTATGCTGTTTTGGAAATTACTCATTATACACTTAGTCCCTATACTTCTATTAAAATTACAAATTAGTTCTTACTGTCAACCACGTGCAACTCACATGATTAAAATAGCAAATATACTGACGAATATTCTGTTAAATTAAATTGTTTGAATGGTGGGGACTAAATTACAAAATTTAATTTTGTTTAGGGATCCAATTACAAACTTTTAAAGTGTAAGGACCAATTTACAATTTCAGTAAAAATATAGGGACTAACTGTGTAATTTAACCTTTATTTTGTTGGGTCGTTACAATTTAGTATCAGAGTAGTTTATTTTTGTTAGAGTCTGAAGAATAGACTGAATCATGCTTCATTGCATACTCAGTGTTGTGTCTCATGTTTATAAGATATTCTCGTGATACATATTGTATGGCTGTTAGTGTGTATCTATTTTAGGAACTATTCACACTTTAACTTGAAATGTTGAGAATGATCACCTTGATGTTGATTGTTGGGTGTGAACAAGGTCTAGATGGTTATGCAGGGACGAGGTCGCGGTAGACACGTGAGGTTCTGAGAGGTGTTCCAACGTGCGATTCCAATGCCTTTATGGCAGCAGTGAACACCATGGCTGAGGCTATGCGTGAAACAGCGACTACTACAGTTTGAGCAATTGATCATTAGGGATATAGGAACGGCGAGCGTAACAGGAGTAGCAGTGGGGTACGTGCGGAGGATGGTAATGGCGTTGAAGGTGTTGAGAGTAATGACAAGCCGATGACTTTGGCGATATTCCTGAAGGTGAACCCGCCCAACTTCAAAGGAATGCTTGTGGCAACTGAGGCAGATAACTGGTTAAGGGGGATAGAGAAGTCGTTGAGGGTGCAGCAAGTATCCGAAATATAGTTTATTGAGTTTGCAACATATATATTGGAAGGAGAGACTGAACATTGGTGGCATTGAGTGCAATGGTTATGGTGGCAAGACACGAAGGAGATTCTTTGGGAAGATTTGAATGAAGAGTTTTATAAGAAATACTTTTCGAAGTCTGTTTGTGAAGCTAAGGAGATGGAATTGATGCAATTGAGTCAAGAAAACATGTCAATAGCTGAGTATACTCAGAAGTTCGAAGATCTGTGTCATTTTTTGAAGATCTGCTAATGAGATCCTGATAGTTTTAAAGAATAGAAATGTCTGAAGTATGAAGGAGGACTTCACGATGAGCTTATGCACTCTTTAAAGCCTTTGGAGCTTTGGAGTTTCGCAGAACTCGTCAACAAGAGCCAGCTTATGAAAGGCTATGAGAAAAAGATTACGGCAATGAGAATGGGTCGTCAAAACATGCCACAAAGGAATACTAACAACTTCCACTGACATGCTTTCAACAGAAGGTGCCTTTCAAGAATTTCAGAGTACCTCAGTGCGGTAGTCAACGAGTTAGGAACGCCTCTGGTAGATCTACTTTTGGAAACGGAGGTCGATCGAGGTAGAATCTTGGGAATAGGGGTGGCAGTGGGGTGGGTAGGGGCGAGTTTTTGCCCTGTCCTGCCCTCCTTTGACCCTACTACTACCCACCCCACCCCTACCCGCAGGTAGTAGACTGCTCTACCCTAACCCGTCCCTATAAAAATTAAATAACATTTTAATTTTTACATATTCATAAATAAATTAAGATAAAAATTTAAAATTCATAATTAAATTAAAATACAAAAATAAGATTCATACAATGTCAAATAACTTGAAATTAAAAAAAAAGTTAATGTTTGATCACTACAAATTTAACACCATAATAAAAATATTACATCATTAAATATAAGAGTCTTCAGTCCTTATTCTTGATCACTTTCAACATCTTCATCATCATTAAAGGTTTGGGGGTCAAGATTCAAACCTGAAAATCGAAGAGTTAACAATTAATAAATTAATTAGTATTAAGTAAAAAGTTAACATAAATGAATATTAAATAATTTATCGCCTTTACTCCCTAAAGCTGCCCACAACCAACTTTGGCCACACATCAAAGCTTCAATTATGCTTTCTTTGAGCTTTCCGTGATGAGCAAAAATTATACGACCACTTGCACTAAAATTAGGATCATTTTCAAGAAATTTAAATTTCATCTGATTATTCTTCCACTATTTCAAGACATTAAAATTAGAATCATTTGGAGGATGAATTTTCTTCCTCAAGATAATGATCAAACTCAACATTCACACATGAACCCCTTGTCATCCTTCTTCTTTTAAATTTCTTCTTTCACACAATGGAGAGGCCCTTGGCATGACCAACAATTTTCTGAGGAGAGGAGTGCTTGCTGCTTACCAGTGAGACGACAACGGAGGAAGAAGGGACCAGAGACTGCAAATTGGAGATACGAGTGTCGAGGAGAGTGACAGCAACGAGAGAAGTGGGAGCAACGTGAGTTCGGTGAGGGAGATCGGTGAGGTGAGAGACTGAGCAAGGTGAGTGAGGTGAATGAGGAGGGTTAGCGGGTGACGACAGCGGTGTGCTTGGTGAGTGGAATGGCGAGGTGAGCAACTGAGCGATGGCGGCAATGAGCGACAACAGCGGTACCCGCGGGTTCGAGTACTCCTGCCACCCCTACTTGGGAAGCAACCCCAGCAAGGCCGCATGGATCAATCATGTAGGCAGTGCGCAAAAGATCACTCCAGCAGGCCGTATCAGTTCAGAACGCACGCTTGTTTTGTTTGCAAAGAAACAGAGCACATTGTGAAGGATTGTCCAAAGAAGTCTAACCGAGATCCTGCTAGAGCACTACAACAAGGGCAAATGATTGCTATGTTTGCCGATGATGCTATTGGTTCTATGTCCTTGCTCCAAGGTTAGTGTTATGTCAAGACTTGTTCCTTAACTGTACTGTATAATTCTGGCGCGTCGCATTCTTTTATTTCATTAACTGTTGCATGTGAGTTGGGATTAGTTTTCTCTAGACTGAGTTTTGACCTAGTTGTCAATATACCCACCTCACATAAAGTGTTGACCAACCTTGTTTGTCGATAGGTAGCCTTCAGTATTGAAGGTAGATTTTTCTTACATCACATAATCTGTTTACCTTTGTTTGGTTTAGACATTAACTTAGGGCTTGATTGGTTATTTAAGAATCATATTCTTCTTGACTATTTTGATAAAACTGTTATCTTTTCTTCTGATAATATACGTACTGGATCAATAGTTCTTCATGCTTTATACCTATATTCTGTGCGAATTATCTATAACGAGAGTGAATGTAAGGGGTACGTCCTATTAGCGGCTAGCTTGAGTGTCAGCGAATTAAACCTAAAGCAGATCCGAGTGGTATGAGATTTTCCTGACGTGTTTTTGGAAGACATACCCGAGTTTTCTCCTCGAAGAGAGATTGAGTTCAGCATCGACTTGGTACCTGGAGCTGGACCGATTTTGGTAGCACCCTACCGTATGTCTCCATTGGAATTGGCAGAATTGAAGAAGCAGTTGGAAGAACTATTGGAGAATGATTTTGTTCGTCCAAGTGTATCACCTTGGGGAGCCCCTGTGTTACTAGTAAAGAAGAAGGACGGAGAAATGAGACTGTGCATAGACTACTGACAGTTGAACAAGGTTACAGTTAAGAACAAGTACCCACTTCCTCGGATAGACGATCTAATGGATCAGCTGAAAGGTGCGGCAGTATATTCAAAAATCGACCTACGATCCGGTTATCATCAGATTCGGGTAAAGGAATCGGATATACCAAAGACAGCGTTTAGAACACGATACGGTCATTACGAGTATACCGTTATGTCGTTTGGACTAACAAATGCTCCGGCAATATTCATAGACTAAATGAATCGTATTATTCGACCATACTTAGACCAATTCGTGGTAGTATTCATAGATAATATTCTCGTTTATTCCAACACTGAGGAAGAGCATGAAGAGCATATGAGAACGGTGTTGCAAATACTGAGAGAACGAAAGCTATATACGAAGTTGTCAAAGTATGAATTCTGGACAAATAAAGTGGCATTCTTGGGACACATGATTTGTCGAGAAGGAATAGTAGTAGACCTCTCAAAGATAAAAGAAGTGATGCAGTGGAAGCAGCTTGAGACAATCACAGAAGTATGAAGTTTTCTAGGTTTGGCTGGTTATTATCAGCGATTCAGAAAGTGGTTTTCTCGGATAGCCCTACCACTCACCCGCCTTACTCGAAAAGAAGTATTGTTCGAATAGACAGAAGAGTGTGAAAGAAGTTTGGAGACGCTGAAGGAAAAACTAACAACTGCACCGGTATTGACATTATCAGATTCCCGGGGGAACCTTTTGAGGTATATTGTGATACTTCTTTAAAAGGATTGGGATGCATGCTGATACAACACAAGAAAGTGGTAGCACATGCGTCAAAGCAGTTGAGACCCCAAGAGAGGAATTACCCTACTCTTGATCTTGAGTTGACAGTGGTGGTGTTTGCGCTCAAGATATGGAGATATCATTTATATGGGGCTTAGTTGAAAGTTTTCTCTGATCATAAGAGTCTGAAGTACATCTTTGAATAGAAGGAACTTAACATGAGACAGCGGCGATGGATGAAATTTTCGAAGGATTATGATTTTAGGCTGAGTTATCATTCGAGAAAGACAAATGTAGTTGCGGATGCTCTAAGTCATAAGAGTTTGAGTATTTTTTGGATGATGATAAAAGAAGGTGAGTTAACTTCAACCTTTGCGAATTTGAGGTTGGGAATGAAGGAAACATCAGAAAGATTCATCATGACACATCTGCACTTCACTTCAGATTTTAAGATAGCCATTCTGCAAGCACAATTCAGAAATTTAAAGATGTCAGGACTGTTGGCCAGATTAGAGGGATAAACCAGGAGAAGTGCGACAAGACAGTGACGGATTGTGGAAGTTTAAGAATAAAGTTTGTGTACCTGACTAAGGAAGATTGCGTCAAGAGATTTTGACGGAGGCCATCAGGGTAGATTTTTCGATGTATCCGAGCATGACCAAGATGTACCAAGATTTGAAGAATATGTTTTAGTGGCTGAGACTAAAGAGGAATGTGATGGAATATGTATCTAAATGCTTAACTTGTTAGAAGGTTAAGACAAAACATCAGAACCTCTAAGGAAGACTACAGCCTTTAATAGTGCCTCAATGGAAATAGGAGAGGATCACCATGGATTTTCTCACTAGATTACCAAGGATGTCAGCTTATTTTCTTTCGATCCGAGCTAACTATATATTGGAAAGGCTCGCGCATTTGTACATTCAAGAAGTGGTGTGATTGCATGGAATACCTTCTTCAATCATTTTCGACAAAGGTCCGAGATTTACATCAAGATTTTGGGGAGATTTTCAGAAAGCTTTTGGTACAGAGCTGCATCTAAGTACAGCTTATCATCCACAGACAGATGGACAGTTAGAACGAATGATTCATATATTAGAAGATATGTTGAGATCATGTGTAAAGGAACAGCAGGAAAACTGGGACAAGCAATAACCGTTGGTGGAATTTACCTACAACAACAGTTATCAACAGAGTATTGGAATTGCCATATGAAACTCTTTATGGACGACGGTGTCAATCTCCATTGTGTTGACACCATGGAGAAAAATATAATGTGTTGAGTCTGAATTTGCTGCAGGAAACAACCGCTCAAATCAAGAAGATTTGCGAGAAGATTCAAACTGTACAGAGTTAACAAAAGAGCTATGCCGATAATAGACGTAAGCCTTTAGAATTTAAGGAAAGTGAACATGTTCTCTTAAAATCTAGTCCTACAACCGGTATAGGTCGCACCTTTAGAACCAAAAAGCTAAACCATAGGTATGTGAGTCATTTTCAGATCCTTAGGAGAGTCGGTCCAGTTACGTATCAAATAGCTCTTCCACCTTCCTTGTCCAACCTTCATGTTGTTTTCCATGTCTCTCAGCTTAAGAAATATAATCTCGATGAGAGTCAAGTCTTGCAACCTGAGACAGTACAATTACGGAATGATCTAACATATCCGGCAACACCGGTCAAGGTCGTCGATAGGAGCGATAAGTAGCTACGAGGCAAAATGGTTTCTTTGGTCAAAGTAGTTTGGGGACGCAACACTGAAGCTGGGCATACCTGAGAACTAGAAGACGAGATGTGAGCATACTATCCTCACCTGTTTACAGGTAAAAGAAATTTTGAGAATAAAATTTTCTTTAAGGAGGGTAGAGATTTTTGCGATAGAGTCGCCTATGCGAGTTTGACATTTTATGCGCATAACATCTATGATAAATTTTTTTCTTTTTTTTGATCTTTAAAATAAAATAAATAATATTGTAATATTAATATTATGTTAATATATATATTTACGAAAGACGGTCATTTGATATTAGGACTGGAAGATTTAAAAAGCTCGACTTTACTAATGTCATTCACATTAGTAATTTACCCAATCTTTATTCTAATTAAGTACCACTATTTGAGATAATTATTTGAGTTTTTACCATGCCCAATTATCTTTAATTACCTTCCAAGATATTTAACAATTCAACCTCGTTGACTCAGTAGTTTAAAATTGCGACACGCAGCTTAATGCGCCATGTGTCACGACGCATGCATCTCTCACCCTTGATTAAGTGACACTTAGACACTAATCAACTTATATAAAAAAGCTAAAATTTTCTCTCTCTCCCCCAAAGGCAGCCGTGACCATGCATGAGAGAATTTGGAAGATTTTGTTAATTTCTGACTTTCCGAACTCGATTTCTTAAGATCTGTGACCCCCACAAAATTTTGATCCGATAGAAGTGACCGTATCTTTCTCCTCTACATGGTGAGGTGTGTTTTATTCAGTGAAATCGCGAAGTGGAACTGTCCCTACCAGGAATCAGTTTGGCCAAACCAAAGGAGAGAAAGAACCACCGAGTTTCGACGTTTTCGCTCTGTTTGACCGATCAAAAATCTCTTCCGGTACTTTGTAGGTGTTTTGTACTTCACAGAGGTAGGGTTTGACTGTTTAATCTGTTAAAATAATGACTTAATTGATATATGTAGTTGGAATATTGTCTGTTGGTGTCTATTGTCTAAATATGTGATTGTTAGCTGATGAAAATTTAGTTGAATTGCTGCCGGAATCAGTGGCGGAGCCACATTAGAGGGAAGGGGGGCAATGGCCCCTCCAAAATTAATAATTTGTATGTATAAGTTTCTAATTTTTTAGTTTGATCTTCTTTTAATTTTTAGTTTTTTTCTTTTCTTAACTTATATTTTTCATGTTGGCCCCTCCCAAAAAAAATTTTAACTCCGCTCCTGGCTGGAATTGTTGATGTGATTCGGCCAGGTTGAGAAACCAAGATCTGAGATGTTGTTGTTAAGTATTTGGCTGAAATCTGAGTTATATAACAAGATGTTAGTGAGTTCTGTTGGCCGGATTTGATTTCAAACTAATTATAACTAAAACGAATATTTTGAACGGAAGTTTTGAGTAAAAAGAAGCAGAGGCTTGATTTTTAATAAAATTTAATGAATAAAAAAGTATATATTTATTTTAAAATATATGAAGTTTATTAAAATTAATTTAGTTTGGCTTTTGAAGAAAAATAATTGGTTTGCAATAAAAGGTTTAAAGTGGAAGATGGCTTTGGAAAAAATATGACTCTAATTGAACGAAAAATATTTTATTTTGAAAATGAAAGAACCGTGCCAATTTACTTATTTTAATGAAGTTTTGAGTATTTGAAAATTTATACCATATTTTGGATAATTTATAAAGTAACCAGTGAAGACTGGGTCTCTTTTATAGAAGTTCAGAGTTATTTAGAGTAATTTTAAAGTACGTTAATTTAAGGGGTAAGTACTTTTTTCGTCCCTAACGTTTGAGCTCAAAATCAAAATCGTCTCCAACCTTTTTTTCTTATTAAAATCATCCCCAATATTACAAAATGTTATAAAATCGTCCTTTTTTATCTCAATTTTATTTTTTGACCAAATTACCCTTAACTATTAATAAAAAAAATAAAAAATATATTAAAAAATAAAAACAAAACCCAACCCCCACCACCCCATCCCCACCCCCCATCCCCATCCCTTTAAAATTTTTAGTGATTTATTTTGTGATTATTGCTGCTGAATTTGCTATTGTTGAATTTGCTGAATTTTTTGTTGTTGCTGCTGAAAAAGAGAAGAAGAATTGTTGTCGTTGAATTTGGTTGTTGCTGTTGCTGAAGGAGAGAAGAAGAATTGGAATTTTTTGGGTGGGAGAGGGGGAGGAAGGAGAAGTTCGCAAAGAGAAGAAGGAAGGGGATATCAAGATCCAAGGGCAGTGAGAAAATCCAGCTTCTTGAATCTCAATATCATCATCACTATTGTTATCATATATGAACCAGCGCTCAACACCAAGCCAAGCATGGTACATAACCCACTCCCTCAGCGCAGAACCCTAGTTCCACACCATGGTACGTACATACACAAAGCTCATATTTTCCCCCTCTTTTTCTTACCCTTTCCATCAATTCTAGCGATAGAGGGCAATATGGTCCGAACCGGGTGCCGAAAATTCCCACTCAAATGGCTCACAGTAACCCCAATCCCTATCAGTGTTGTTCCTAACACCCTGCGGTAGCAAGCACCTCACAACTTCTTGCGCCACCGAAACCGCCCTCGTCGTTATCAAAAACAAACCGTCTTTATTCAAGTTCTTGAACCCAAAGTGGCACCAGAAATGGGTCAGATTCAAACCCTTCATGAACACAACAACAGTGTTGCTCTCTCTATCAAGGCTCACCTCGTAATAATAGATACATTCAAGTTGGTGGTGGTTGGTTAGTAGAAGGAGGAGGTAGTGGTTGGAGAATTGGATGCGGTGTTGGAGTGTGAAGGAAGGGGTGGAAGAAGTGAGAGGCATTAAGGGGTCAAGAATGGAGTTGCTGGTGGCGGAGGAGTAGAGGAGAGAGAGCGCGAGGGGAGGGCAGAGGAGGGTGGCGGTGTTGAAGTTGAAGAAGAAGAGGAAGAAGATGGGTTTTCTCACTGGGAAGAGACATCGGAGGTGGGTGGGAGTGGGGGTGGGGTAGGGGTTTTTTTTGTTTTTATTTTTTAGGGATAAGTACTTTTTTCGTCCCCAAGGTCAGGGGTCAAAATCAAAATCGTCCCCGACCTTTTTTTTATTAAAATCATCCTCAACGTTACAAAACATTATAAAATCGTCCTTTTTTATTTTTTGGACCAAATTACCCTTAACTATTAATAAAAATTAAAAATAATATTAAAAAAATAAAAACCCCCCCCCCCACCCCCTTGTAAGTTATAACTTATAACTACTAATGAATTTTGATTGAATGGCTGTTACTTACAATACTCCTATAATATTTGGAATTTTAAAATTCGGTGTGATTTAAATTTAAAAAATATCAAAATAAAAACTCTGGATCTATTTTAATTTTTTTTTGTTTTATTAAAAAAAATTACTTTCGACTCTCCCTCTCCTCTCTAACCCACTCGGTAAACATCATCATCTTATTGC
>NC_029793.2:121517828-121521536 GCF_000816755.2 Arachis ipaensis
GATGCCCCTCTCTTCAAAATCCAACCTCAATTTCAATTTCAAGTTTTCTTAACCAAAATAGCAAACAAAATTTAAACAGAATTAATAAACAGAAAACGCAGAGACAGGGAGGTAGCGACAGAGACAGCTGCAGCTGATGGGTCGCTGGCGGCCTGGGCATGACGGAAGGGAGAAGAAAGACTGCCATGGTGGTCTGTGATTTGGTTCTGTGCTTGAGAAGGAAAGGGACTCTGTTTCGCTGCTCTGAAAGTTCCGTTTCAGTGAAAAGGAGAGCGAGCTGGAGGTGATGGGTCTCGCACAGAGCAAAGGAGAACCGGTGGCGATGTGGGTTCTGGGAAGAAGAAGGCTCGGTGGTTCGCTGATGATGGTGGTTTCTGGTTCGAGGAGGTGCAGGGGTGTCCGAGACAGGGGAAAAGAAAAGAAGGAAAGAAAGAGAGGCTCGCTGGCGGTTAGGGTTGCTGGCGTGGTGGAGGTGGTTGACGCGAAGGTGATGGTAGACGACGGCGAGGAGGAGCTGGCGCGGTGGGTTCTGGGATCGTGGAGGTGGCTCGCGATGGTGGTTCTCTGGTTCGGCGAGGAAGTGGACAGAGGAGAAGAGAAAATAGGAGAAGAAGATGAAAAGAAAAGAGGTGGCTCGCTGGTGCGAGTGATGGTGAGGACAGCAGCTGCTAGAGATGGCTGAGGTGGTCGCTGGTGGTGGTTCGGCCATGGCGAAGGTGAGAGGAAGAGGTTGCGTGACTTGTTGGAGGGTGGTTGTGGTTCAGAGAAGAGATGATGATGGGTGTGGGTGGGGGTGGGGTTTTATTTTTTTAATATTATTTTAAATTTTTATTAATAGTTAAGGGTAATTTGGTCCAAAAAAAATAGAAAAGAACGATTTTATAACGTTTTGTAACGTTGAGGATGATTTTAATAAAAATAAAAGATCGATGACGATTTTGATTTTGACCCCAGATCTTGGGGACGAAAAAAGTACTTATTCCTATTTTTTATTATTTTTATTAATATTGAAGGGTAATTTGATCAAAAAATTAAAATTGAGATAAAAAGGATGATTTTATAACGTTTTGTAACGTTGAGGATAATTTTAATAAGAAAAAAATGTCGAGGACAATTTTGATTTTGACCCAAGACCTTAGGGACAAAAAAAATACTTATCCCTTGATTTAATTAAGATAACTTGCAGAATATGCCATTTTTCAAAGTTTAAGCATATTTATGTATTTTTAGTCAAGTGGGCATATTTATGCATTTTTTAAGTATTTATAGAATTCAAGCATAACTCTGAGATATTTGAAAAAGTAATTCTAAAGTTAAATCTCATGACCTACTCTGTTTCAGTTGATTATTTTAGAGAAATTGTAGAATTCTGGATAAAGAATTATTTTGGGTTTTTTACTTAAATAAATTGTATGGGAGTCAAAATTACCTGATTTTCCTAAAACGGATTTTACAACGTAAATTCCCTCTTGGTATTATTATATAAATCGTCCTAGGCTGCACTGGGTTACATAAAACGTGAATCATCTCAGCCTAGGACGATTAATGCATGAACATGTAAGGCAAATCAAACGTAAATCGTGGCAAGGTCTCCAGGATTAGAAGAAGAGCATAAATCGTCCCAGGGTGGTAGGTTTCACGTGTTAATGGGCTAACTCTCACTGGGCTGCCAAGATTTATGCATTATTGGGACCCTCTTCAGCGTGGCACGATTTATGTGTTAGTTTGTAACACTAATTGGGTTGGGACGATTTATGCCCAAATTAGTAACCCTAAGAACTATTTTTTAAGTTAAAATTTAAATAGATATAATTTAAATTAAAATATTATAAATAAGAGTACCCTATTATGCAACCATCACTCTATAGTAAGAGTGTTAACTAAACTACTAAGAAGTCTGATTTCTAATGTCTTATGCTAAATTACATACACCCTAAATCATTAAATCCTTGAGTTCTTAAGGTTACTAACTTGGGCATAAATCGTCCCAGCCCAATTAGTGTTACAAACTAATACATAAATCGTGCCAGGCTGAAGAGGGTCCCAATAATGCATAAATCGTGGCAGCCCAGTGAGAGTTAGCCCATTAACATGTGAAACCTACCACCCTGGTACGATTTATACTCTTCTTCTAATCCTGGAGACCCTGCCACGATTTACGTTTGATTTGCCTTACACGTTCATGCATTAATCGTCCTAGGCTGAGATGATTCACGTTTTATGTAACCCTGTGCAGCCTAGGACGATTTATATAATAATACCAAGAGGGGATTTACGTTGCAGAATTCGTTTTAGAGGAATCAGGTAATTTTGACTCCCAAACAATTTATTTAAGTAAAAAACCCAATTATTTTATATCTTGAAAGATATTTGATTATGTGATGAAATAATTGTGGTTGAAAGTACTATACCAATAACTCTTCTTATCATCGATTTATCCATCAATTTGCCGAATAGCGGCACGGACGCTATAGCCCAAGAGTGTGCCCATCACTTTAATCGTTGGAGCGATATTGGCGCTATAACCCAAAAGCGTGCAGGCGCTATAACCCAATAGTGTACAGGGCACTATACCCCGAAGTGATAGAAACGAGAGACAATATCTGTAAGGATGTAATGTTGGGCGCAAGTAAAAAACTGACGGATGAGCTCATTACCTGCACTAGGGCTAGACATGCATTATACTTGGTTGCACATATCTCTTGTGTGTGTTGAATTCTTTCTTGTAGTTGTATGTTATGTTGCTATTTGCTTTTGTTTGTTATTTGCTCTATGTTCTTTTGTTGTGGTCTGATTGATTTGGGACATGCGGTCGTTTTATAGAAAGCAAATTAACTTGTTTCACCCCGACCCTACTAAGAACTTCACAGTTCTTACCCCTTATCTTCTTACCCCCCTTCAGATGAAGACGGGTGTCATCTTCAATGAGTTTGAGCAGCCTTATGTATACGAGGATCTTGTTCTTCACAACTTTTATGTGGTGACCGCAAAGCCTCGAGTTCGTAAGTACGTAGTTAGAGATCATTCCTTTCAACACCCGCTAACTTCACCTCTTTTTGATCTTGATGCACCGTATGCTTTTTCGCTATCATGGTTACATTCTGATTCTGTCCACCATCCTTTTGATCACTTGCATGGAGGTCCTGGTCCAATACATCAGGATGATCAGATAGTGCTTGAGCCTGGTCCTATCGTCGATGACTACATCCCTGAGTCTCCTCCAGTAGGACTGGATATGTCGATAGAGTCATTTTCTACGTGCTTCTCTGACCTTTTCACCATAGATTTTATCGGGTCTTTAGCCGCGACGTCTGGTTTGCCCTCAACAGTTGAGCAGATTTCTCCTAGCATTTCGCAGGCGACAACAATGTTGGTAGTCCCCAGAGTACACCAGAGGTCATTGTTATTCCTGATGATGAGGACATTAAGAAGATTGAGATTGTGGATTTGACTTCTGATGATGATGATGATCCCAAGATGGATACAAAGATCATGGACTTGACTTCTGACAGCGATTAGGTAGCGACATCAGCATCTTCTTTTGGCAACGCTTGATTTAGTATTTCTTTTGTTTTAGACTCTCACTTTTGTTTTCGAGAGACCAAGTTAGAAGACTAGGCTAATCTCGGGGTCAAATTATGGGTTTCCTATATGGGCTAAACTTCGAAGATGTTTTGAGTTGTATATATATACATAACTTTGAGGGAA
>NC_029793.2:121521878-121535889 GCF_000816755.2 Arachis ipaensis
CATAATCTAGCGTTTCTTCTTATTCGCAATTTTCTGTAAGGAAGATTTTTCATAAAAATTGAGTTTTGTCAACTTAATTACAGGCTTGATATTATTAATAACAGTGTCAGTGTAGTTTCAAGTTGGTAACACTCATGTTTTGGTATGAGCATGCCATACTGAAAATTGAGTCATTACAAGCACAGTGACAGTTCGATGATGACGGTGATGGAAATGGTGGCGGTTGAGAGGGCGACGCACAGAAGGAGAAGAAGATAGTGATTCTGTCAAAGAGAAAACAGAAGAGGAGAAAGAGCAAAGAATAAAAGGGAGGTTCGCTGGCGGCTTTGACAACGATAGTGGTGAGAAGAAATGATGGAAGTTGTGGCATTGTGTTGAGAGAAAGGGAGGTAATGTGGCTGCTTGAAAGAGGAGGAAGAAAGAGAAGAGAGACGAGCGTTAGGGTTCTTCAAAAATCATGAGTTTCACGCAGGTGAGAAATGCTGGTTTAAGTGGTGTTTTTTCCCTGCCCTCCAACATCTGCGAGATACAAACTCGCGTACACGAACTCCCCTTTTTTTTTAACATTCCTAAGCTTAAAAAAATATTTTTTAAGATAGATTTTAATATTCTAAAGCCAAATCAAACTCTAAAATTAACAAATTAACCAAAAACTAAACAAATGCAACAAAAATAGAGAATCAAATTAAGAAAAAATTATAAATAAAAAGAGTTTTTTTTTTCAAGTGTGATTTCTGATAAGATTTTCAACTCATAAGTTATTTCTACCATTCAAACATGCATTTGATTTATCTCTTAAAACTTACTTGATATTTTTGTCACAATTATTTCATCTCATATATTCTCTCAAATGAATTATCCAAAAGATCTCTAAGTACGTTCCCAAACACAAACAACTAAAAAAAATCTTAAAATTATGTTATATAGTATCAATAAATAAATAGATAATTTAACCCTTAAATAATACAACATTTTTTAATTTCTATAGTATAATTAGTTTTGCTTCCTAAGTATAGCACTTGTCTTAATCTAGTAAGATAATTGAGATAAAAAAATCATAATCACCTTTTAAAAAAAAACTTTTGATATATTTTTATCATTTATAGAATTTAGATTCACCATAATTTATTATATGAACCAAATAACTATCTATCTACCCCCAAAAAAAAAACAAAAAACAAAATAATAATAATAACTATATATCTATCTTGACTGATGTTGATTAATACTGTAATTATTAATTATCTTTAAACTATAGCATAAACATAAAAAACTAATATTAAAATTTAAATCTATTAAATTACTACGATATCTAAACACTCATTTTCTGTCTAGCTATTAGTAAATTATTAATTAATTTTGCTTTTAATTTTATAAAAATATTTTTTAGTCCAATTTCCAATACAACAATAATAACAATAAAAAAGTCTTGTCCTACTAGGCGGGATCAGCTACATGAATCAAACGACGCCATTAAGCTCTATCATATATCATGTCTACAAAGAGACCGTTTACATGTAGATCTCGTTTGACCACCTCATGAATGGTCTTCTTAGGTCTTCATCTACATTTCACCCCTTGTCCATCTTCCATCTTATCCACTCTCCTGACTGGGTGCTCTGTCGGTCTTCTTCTCACATGTCCAAACCAGCTGAGATGCGATTCTACCATCTTTTTCACAATGGGTGCTACTCCAACTCTCTCCCTTATATCTTCGTTCCTTGTTTTATCCAATCACGTATGACCACTCATCCATCTCAACATCTTCATATCTGCCACACTTAGCTTATGTTCGTGCTCCCTTTTAGCCGTCTAACACTCTATACCATAAAGCATAGCCGGTTTTATAGCAGTATAGTGCGATAGAATTTACCTTTAAGTTTTAAATGCACTTTTTGGTCAAATAAAAAACCAGATGCACTCTTCCATTTTGACCAACCTGCTTGGATCCTGTGATTTACATCCTGTTTAATCTCTCCAATATCCTGTATGATGCACCCAAGATACTTAAAATTTTTGACTTTTTGTAGGATGTTTTCTCAAATCTTTACCTCTATATTAGGGATTTCCCTTCGCGGACCGAACTTACATTCCATATATTCCGTCTTGCTACGACTTATGCGCAAACCATACACTTCCAGAGCTTCTCTCCATAAGTCCAACTTCTTATATAGGTCTTCCCTTGACTCTCCCATAAGGATGATATCATCGGCAAAAAGCATGCACCGTGGCACAGGCTCTTGGATGTGCTCTGTGAGTACTTCCAAGACTAATGTGAAAAGGTATGGACTTAAGGAAGATCCATGGTGTAATCCTAAAATTCTTCTGTCACACCACCTTGAGTCTTCACACTTGTTGTGGCCCCATCATACATGTCTTTAATTGTGCGAATATATGCGATCCTTACTCTCTTCTTTTTTAAAACCTGCCATAAGACCTCCCTTGGCACCCTATCGTATGCTTTTTCCAATCAATAAATACCATATGTGGATCCCTTTTATTACTATGATACTTCTCTATCATCCTTCTTAACAGGTATATTGCTTCGGTGGTGGATCTGCTTGGCATAAAACCAAATTGGTTCTCTGTTACTTGTGTCTTTTTTCTTAACCTCCGTTCTATCACCCTTTTCCATAACTTCATGGTAGGCTCATGAGCTTGATCCCTCTATAGTTTCTGCAACTTTGTATATCCCTCTTATTCTTGTAGATAGGTACCAAGGCGCTCTTTTTTCACTCATCAGGCATCTTCTTTGACCTTAAAATCTCCTTAAAAAGCTTGATTAACCAATTGATACCTTTTTCTCCAAGGCCCTTCCAGACTTCAATCGATATATTATCAGGTCCTACTGCCCTGCCATTTTTCATATGCTTTAGAGCCTCTTTTACCTCAAAGTCTCGAATCCTTCGATAGTAGTCAAAGTTTTGATCTTCTTCCCTTATGCATAATCGACCAAGGCTCGGAAGAGTCTTATGCCCTTTATTAAATAACTCGTAGAAGTAACTCTTCCACCTTTCATTAATCTTATCCTCTTGAGCCAACACCTCTCCGTCTTTATCCTTTATACACTTAACCTGATCCAAATCTCTCGTTCTCCTTTCAAGGCTCTTTGCGATTCTATATATACATTTTTCTCCTTCTTTCGTGCCTAAAGACTGGTAAAGACCCTCATATGCTCTTGTTTTTGCTTCACTAACAACCACTTTTGTCTCTTTCTTAGCCGCCTTATATTTTTCCCAATTATCTGCATTGCAGCACAAAGATCACTCTTTAAAGCACTCCCTTTTTACCTTTATTTTTTCTTGTACACTTGTATTCCACCACCAGAATTTCTTGTCTCTTGGTCCTATCCCTTTAAATTCACTAAAACTTTCTTTTGTTGTTCTTCTGATAACTTCTACCATCTCCTTCCACATTTCCTCCGCGCTTCCATTCCCATCACAATTTGCCTCTTCTTCTACCCATCTTAGGAAGCTTCTTTGTTCCTCACCTTTCATCTGCCACCACCTCGTCCTTGGGTTCTTCGTATGATGTCTTCTCCTCAACTTTGCTCAACACAAAAATTGATAAACCACTATTTTATGGTATATTTTGGATTGAATTAAGTAGATTTTGTCAACTATTCTCACACTTATTCATATAAGAGTAAAGTATTATTTTTGTCCCCAACGTTTGGGGTAAATTTTAAAGTTGTCCCTAACGTTTCAATCGTCCTATTTAAGTCCTTAACGTTTCAAAATTGACTCAATGTTGTCCTGCTGTTAGGGATCCGTTAATAGAATTGACGGCGGGACAAAATTGAGAAGATTTTGAAACATTAGAGACTTAAATAGGACAAAAACGTTGGGGACAAAAATGATACATAGAAATAAATTTTTATTTTATCCTTCAATAATATCAATTTTTTACTATACATAGTATTTAATTTTTTTAAATCACATCTAAGTAAATTACACTTAATCATATTACTTTCATTTTAAATAAATTAATTTTTTTTATAATTTTACTCTTAAAGATTTTTAGTTATCATGAAATGTTTATAGAATGACTAGTATATAAACTTGCAGAAAAGAAAAAAAATAATATATATACAATAAAATATAAATTATACCTTTTGTCTCTAATGTATCAAAATTTTTTAAAATTATAAAAAAATAAATTTATTTAAAATGAAAGTAATGTGATTAAGTGTAATTTATTTAGATGTAATTGAAAAATAATTAAATACTATGTAAAGTAAAAAAGTAATATTATTGAAAGATAAAATTAAATTAAAATTTATTTTTATGTATCATTTTTGTCCCTAACATTTTCGTCCTATTTAAGTCCTTAACGTTTCAAAATCGTCTCAATTTTGTCCCGCCGTCAATTCTGTTAATGGATCCCTAACAGCAGGATAATATTGAGTCAATTTTGAAACGTTAGAGACTTAAATAGGACGATTGAAACGTTAGGGACAACTTTAAAACTTACCCCAAACGTTAGGGACAAAAACAATACTTTACTCTTCATATAAATTGTATGGTTGTGTGAATCCTTCTTAATTTGTGCTTAAGAGTGAAAACATACTTCCTAGGCATTAAAATGCTAATTTTTTATCCTCTCTTATTACCATTCGATGTCGTGATGTGTTTATTAAGTGATTCCAGGGTTTATAGGGCAGGAATGACTTAGAGGATAGAAAAGGAGCATGCAAAAGTGGAAGGAACACAGAGAATTGAAGAGTGGAGAAGCTGGTCTCGACGCGTACGCATGGCTGACGCGTACGCATGACCAGGTGCAACAGACCAATGGCGCATACGCGTGACGAGCGGCACGTACCTCACTAAAGAAAAAATACTGGGGTAATTTCTGAGCTGATTTTTGGCCCAGTTTCGAGCCCAAACTGTAAGAGGCTGGGAGTGAAGGAGAATGGAGGACACACATCACACTTCATACATTCAATTAGTTTTAGTTTTAGTTTGAATTCTAAAGAGAGAAACTCTCACTTCTCTCTAGGTTTTAGTGTTCTCAATTCAATTTCACTTGAATCCTTTGGTTAGATCTTTGTTAATTTCAATTTTAGATTGCTTTAATTTGTAGTTTCTATTCTCCAATTTCGTCTAGTATTCTTGTTATTCTAGTTATTTTGGATCTTGAATTTGGATCTTGTTGAGATTGATTTTTATTAATGCATTGAGAAATTTTATGTTCATTATTGTTATTTGCTTTGTTATTGTTAGTTATTTGTAGTGGATACCTTTAATTTGAATTGTTTCTTCAATTTTATAATGTCTTTTGTTCTTGCACACCAAGTGTATGAGAAAATGTCATTTATGGATATGGAATAGATTTCTACTCTTGGCTTGGGGGTTGAGCAATTGGAGACTCTTGAATTGTCAAAGTCTTTTGTTGATTGATAATTAGAAGTTGCTAGTTGACTTGAATGTCGCCAAAGCTAGTCTTTCATTAGGATTTGACTAGGATGCGTGGATAAGAGTCAATTGCACCCACTTGACTTTCCTTCATAGTTAGAGGTTAACTAAGTGGAGCAATAGACAATTCTTGTCACAATTGATGATGATAATGAGGATAGAAATTCTAATTCTCACCCCTAGCCAAGGTTTTTACATTGATTGATTGTTATTCACCCTTGTTAGCTTAATCTTTTAGCTTCTTATTTTGATTGTTAGTTGCCATTGCCTTAATTTCTAGTTGTTTGCTTTTCTTGCACTCAACTCCAAAAATCTCAAGAAAACTCCTAACCAATGATGCACATCTTATGGTAACTCCTAGGGAAGACGACCCGGGATTCTATTCCCGGTTATTGATTTTATTGTTGTGACACACTTTCTAACTTTGACTTAGGGATATTTCGTCGGTTGGGCTTATACTTTCGACGTTGAATTGGAAAATATCTTTGGTAATTCCTAACCAACACTTATCCACGCATCAAAAATCCATGACGAGCATCTTATGTTGTGTTGTTAAACTCTCTCCCGGAATAATTTTACAATTAATGCACAATTTTCGGTCGGCTCTTCTCAACAAGAAGAAGTTGATTTGAGAGCTTGTCATGCAACTCTTATAGGTTATAAGATGTTCATCTCTCTTTTTAAAACATGTATTTGCAATGAGAAGATCAAAGGTTGAGGAAAAGTCCAAAATAGTTTTACCCTCGGCATTGATCACCTTGAAACCATGGCCTCCGTGAATACTTCTCTACCCAAACACTTCTCTTCCATCATGGCCATTTAAATCTCCTCCTAAGAAAATCTTATCTCCCGAAGGTATGTCTTGGACCAAACTCTCTAGATCCTCCCAAAACCTTATCTTGTGTTGTTTGTCCGAATCCACTTGCGGTGCATAGGCACTAATCACATGAAAAGTACCTCCCTCCACCACAAGTTTGATAGAGATGATCCGATCTCCCACCCTCTTGACATCCACTATGTCCTTCTTCCTATTCTTGTGTTGTGGTCAATGGTCCAAGATAGGAAACCTTGACTCTTAATCCTTGTCATGAGTGATTTTTAGCATTTATAATTTCTTAGTTGTTAGTTTTATTTTCTTGTCCATCAACCTCAAAACCCCAAAAGAAACCCCATAACCAATAATATGCACACTTCCCTGCAATTCCTTTGAGAGACGACCCGATGTTTAAATACTCTCAGTTTTTATTGGTTTACTTAAATGACAAACAAATTAAACTTTGATTGAGGGTTATTTGTCAGTTTAGATCTATATTTTGACGAGATTATTTTTGTGAAAATTCTATACTGACGATAATCCTCATATCAAGTTTTTTGCGCCGTTGCCGGGGAATTGCAAATGTGCGCTTGTTATTGGTTACTGTATATATGTTGATATTGTGAATAACTTGATTTTTGGTTTGTTTGCTAGTTTTTGCTAGTTTTAGGATTTTGTTTTCATTAGTTCTTATTATTTTTTATTTTTATTTTCTCTTCTCACTATGAATTCTCATCACTTTGATTATGCGTTTGGTTCTAACTATATTGTAGGAAATAAGAATTTCAACGAGGATATGCATCAAGGACGGGACAATCAAAGGTGGGAGGAGCCTCAAGCATATCATCAATCTTCGTGGCAACAACCTCTTCCAATGTACTATAAGCATGAACCATACCATAATGCATATCAATCCAATGGATATGGTGGACCTCGTTGTGGTTATCAACTACAACCACCATATGCCTATGAACCCTATCGTCAACATATAGCCCTCAACAATCATACTCACAAGCCTCGTACCACCAAACACCTTCCTATAACTCATATCCATCATACCACCAACCTCATTTACCTCACCCTTGTGACTATTATGAGCGAAAATCCTTAGAACCACCACAATTCCAACATCAATACTCCTAAGAACTACTATTTTCACATACACCACCTCAATACTCCCACCAGTATGAACCACCTTCCTATTATGAACTCTTTCTCCCAAACAATGAACCCTCCTATCCATCCCAAACTCCAATGAATGACACTCTCATTTCATTTCTTTAGGAGCGACATGAAGCTCAAAGGAAGTGATCATAGTAATTGGCCTTGAAACTTCTCTCTCACAATTCTTATGATTATAGATCTAGAATTTGATAAGTGACATTGAATTAATCTTAATCTAGATCTTAAGAATTGTGTGGTTTTGAATCAGAGATCATACTTCACCTCTTTTCATGAGTAATTGATCAAGAAATTGACAATTGATTAAGTCAAGAGAAATTGAATCACCAAGAAATCGGGGTTCAATTACTTATGATTTGCTAGAGATCTAGCTTGCATGATTGAGAAGAAAGTGAGAATCATTAATCATGAAGATTCAATATCTCCAATCCTTAATGTTTTAATTCAAATTACTCTCTCTGTCATTTCATTGCTTTCTAATTCAAGTCACTTAATAACTCTCTTTTAATTCTAGCAATTTACTACTTCTCTTTAATATTTGTCATTTGATTTTTAATTTTTAATTCTCCGCTTTCACTTGATAGCTTTCTGTTTAATTCTTGTCATTTACAGCTTTCTCTAATTCTTGTCAATTAATTGTTTCCTTTTAATTTCTAGCATTCATTTAATTACTATCAATTAATTACTCTTATTTTACTGCTTCAATTTACTACTTCATTTACTTATGCTCATTTATTTGCCTTCGTTTAATTTCTTTAGTCTTGCTTTCATTCTAAATTTTGAATCGATTAACTAGAATAGTCAATTAATTATGTTACTTGATCCGTAAATCCTCATGGGAACGATAACCCACTCACTGTAGTATTACTTGATATGATTTAGTGCACTTGCCGAATTGTGAGGTTGCTATAGCTTGCATCAGTGAGCCAGTCTGATACCTGATCCAGTCGTTCCCAAATTTGAAACCAAGCCAACGCTTGGCCTTCTAAGTTGACAGCCACTAAATCCATCTTTTGTTCCTCTGGGATGTCATAGATCCGAAAGAACTTCTCCGTCTGAAAAATCCAGTGAATAATATCCTCGGTGCTTGAAAAACGTAGAAAATTGACCTTCACGTGCCACTGCAGAAAATTCTCAAGCCACTGGGCGAGTTGGACCTGTATTGACACCAATGACTGTGCAATGGCAGTGAGATGCTCCTGGTAACTGTCGAATTTCTTGACTAAACGGTTAATAGCCGCCTGCATTGATTGCATTCTTGTGTTCTCAGCCATGCTCTCAGCAAGAGCACTAATTGATACATAGGTGTTACTGCTGACTTAGGGAATAAATTAAAATGAAAAATAATTATATATATAGTAAAAGCAATAACATGTTCTAAGGTGCGTACGGATGGAAATATATCAAGTATAATAAGAAGAAAATGAAAAGACAAAAAAATAGAAAGTACATAGAGAGTACAAAAAATAAATAAAAAAATAATAAGAAAAAGACTCACATTCTATAATACTTTTTGCTTTGTCCCTTTCTTTCGATTTATTTAGATATTTTATCTTATTAATAAATTAAATTTATCTAATTTAATTTATATAGATATATTTAAAATAGATGTGTGTTACGGATCCGGCCCACGGATCCTATACCCGGAATGGTCCCCAAACCCGGTTCCCTGGGTCCGACCCGCTTCGCCCTTCCAGAAGGCCCAGAACCGGCCCACTAGAGCTCCTAACCAACTTTCGAATTCAAACGTCTCCCTTATCTTAGTCAAGTAAGATAAGATAAGATAATTCAAACGTCTCCCTTATCTTAGCCAAAAAAGATAAGATAAGATATTCACCATCACCTATAAATAGAGGACCCAGGTCCCTCCAGGTATTCATTCATTCCTCACACCTTCTACCTCTTAGATCCATTCTGACTTGAGCATCGGAGTGTCTTTGCAGGTACCACCGCCTATTGCTCTAGTCAAATAATTCGGCATCCGCCTCGACCTGCAAGTTTCCGATCCATCTCTCAACCCGTACCAGAGACATCTTGTACATTGGCGCCGTCTGTGGGGACTTTGCAACGTTGTGGCGGCATGGCGAATAACCCAGAAGAGAAATCATCAAACTCAGATTTATTGCGTGTAACTGAGAGCAAAAAGGAATAATGTTTCCTTAACTTGCATCACCTTTGCAGGGATAACACACATTCGCCCTACTCCAACGGCGAAATCCCAAAGGAATAATGTTTCCTTAACTTGCATCACCTTTGCAGGGATAACACACATTCGCCCTACTCCAACTGCGAAATCCCAAAGGAATAATGTTTCCTTAACTTGCATCACCTTTGCAGGGATAACACACCTTTGCCCTACTCCAACGGTGAAATCCCAAAGGAATAATGTTTCCTTAACTTGCATCACCTTTGCAGCGATAACACACCTTCGCCCTACTCCAACGGCAAAATCCTAAAGGAACAATATTTCTTCGACTTGCAATCACCTTCTTAGTGATAACACTCTTTATGCACCCTCACCCTACTCCAACGGTGAAATTCCAAATTCTCTGAGCCCAAAGTCTCGCCTCCCTTTAGTGGGACACCTCCACCTCTTGGACCCTCTCATTCACCACTCCCTCATCCGTCTCTCCAAGCGCCATGGCCCCATCTTCACCCTCTATTTTGGCTCCATGCCCACCGTGGTTGCTTCTTCTTTTGAACTCTTCAAGCTCTTCCTCCAAACCCACGAGGTCACCTCCTTCAACACCAGGTTCCAAACCTCTACCATCCGCTGCCTCACCTATGACAACTATGTCGCCATGATCCCCCTTCGGACCTTACTGAAAATTCATAAGGAAGCTCATCATGAACGACTTCCTTAAACGCTACCACCGTGGCCAAGCTCAGACCTCTCAGGAGCCAAGAGATCAAGAAAGTTCTCAAGGTTCTTGCACAGATGCGGGGGACAACCAAATCGTAGCGGCATGATGGAGAACCTCGAGGAGCAATCCTCCACCCAACACCCCAACTCCCGAACTCCAAGATAACACTCCTCCCACCCACGGGAGGATAATAAGCGTGGCACATCGCTAACCAACCCCAACCCAGAAACAACCAAGAGAGGACAACCGTCCTCCCACTGAAGCCCAGCCACCCGACGGCCTAGGAGAGAAGGCGGTCCAGATAATCCAAGAGCTGTGCCTCAGGGTGCAAGACCTCAAAGGCCGAGTTACACCCAAAGAAAAGCACAACGCCGAAAACGGAAGTCACGCAACCTCCAGATCAATATCTCACCATGAAACCAAGCACGGCGGATCACCAAAACGGCGACATGACAAGAGATACAATCGCAGCATCTCCCGTGACCACGGACACGACAGGATGCCTGAACGGCGACACGGCAAAAGGTATGATCGCAATGTCTCATGCAACCCGACTCATCAATATGACACGGATGACGACCGACGACATCGAGAGGTCAAACGCACAAGAGGTGACCACGTGATAATGGGAGCCACTCCCTTCACTGAAAGAATCCTGAAAGCAAAACTCCCTAAAGGCTTCGACAAACCTACGGATATGAAGTACGACAGAACCAAGGACCCCCAGGAGCACCTAACGTCCTTCAAGGCCAGGATGAATCTGGACGGGGCCGCTGACGCGGTCCGAGGTAAGGCCTTCCCGGTAACCCTAGCCGGGCCAGCGATTAAATAGTTCAACGCCCTCCCCAACGGATCCATAACTGGCTTCCATGATATCTCACGGAAGTTCATGGCCCAATTCACCACCAGAATCACCAAAGCTAAACACCCCATCAGCTTATTGGGAGTCACCCAGAGACAAGATGAGTCCACGAGAAAATACCTTGATCGCTTCAACGATGAATGTTCAACGGTCGACGGACTCACGGACTTAGTCGCAAGCCTTTGCCTAACTAACGGGCTCATGAATGAAGACTTCCGGAAACACCTCACTACCAGACCGGTGTGGACCATGCATGAGATTCAGAGTGTCACAAAGGAGTACATAAACGACGAGGAAGTAAGCCAAGTCGTAGCCGCCAATAAACGGCAGCACGACAGCACACGACACAGCAGCACGGCACCTCGACATAACCCCCCACCAAGAGAAAACCATAAAGAACATCCCAAACCAGCAAACGTAAACCAACCCCCCAGAATCGGAAAATTCTCTAACTACACACCTCTGACAGCCCCGATCACCGAGATATACCACCAAATAGCCGATCGAGGTATTCTCCCGAGGGCCGACAACTCAAAGAAAGAACGGATATCCAAATAAGTAAACGACTACCCAGGGATCGATCACCCCGAGGCCAACAGAACGGATATCCAAATAACAGAACGGATATCCAAATAAGTAAACAGCTACCCAGGGATAGATCACCCCGAGGCCAACAAAACGGATATCCAAATAATAAAACGGATATCCAAATAAGTAAACGGCTACCTGGGAATCGATCACCCCTAGGCCCACAAAACGGATATCCAAATAACAAAACGGGTCTAAATAACAAAAAATGGCGGCCCGGGGATCGATCACCCCGAGGCCAACAGAACGGATATCCAAATAACAGAACGGATATCCAAATAAGTAAACGGCTACCCAGGGATCGATCACCCATAGGCCAACAAAACGGATATCCAAATAATAAAATGGATATCCAAATAAGTAAACGGCTACCTGGGAATCGATCACCCCTAGGCCCATAAAACGGATATCCAAATAACAAAACGGGTATCTAAATAACAAAAAATAGCGGCCCGGGGATCGATCACCCCGAGGCCAACAGAACGGATATCCAAATAAGTAAACGGCTACCCAGGGATCAATCACCCCTAGGCCAACAAAACGGATATCCAAATAACAAAATGGGTATCCAAATAACAAAAAATGGCGACCCGGGGATCGATCACCCTAAGACCAATAGAACGAATATCCAAATAACAGAACGAATATCCAAATAAGTAAACGGCTACCCAGGGATCGATCACCCCTAGGCCAACAAAACGGATATCTAAATAACAAAATGGGTATCCAAATAACAAAAAATGGCGGCCCGGGGATCGATCATCCCGAGGCCAATAGAACGAATATCCAAATAACAGAACGGATATCCAAATAAGTAAACGGCTACTTGGGAATCAATCACCCCTAGGCCAACAAAACGGATATCCAAATAACAAAACGGGTATCCAAATAAAAAATGGCAGCCCGGGGATCGATCACTGTGAGGCCAACATAACAGATATCCAAATAACAAAACGGATATCCAAATAACAAAAATAGTGACTCATAAATTGATCACCTGCAAAGCCAACAAAACAGAAATCCAAATAAGCTAAATAAACAAAGTCTTGAAATCGGCCCACCAAGAGGTCTAAAATAACTTCACAATAACGGCCCCAAAAAAAAAAGGCCACACAAAACAAGCATGAGGACGGTCTTCCAACTTGAAGAAAGCTAGACTGACCAACATCCTACCAATTGGTGCAGGATGATGTCACGCCTTTTTCAGGCCCCTCACAGTCTCCCGAACTACAGAGGATCGGACTCTCAAACTACTTAGCATTGAGACCAAGAAAGCATACTCTCATGCTCTGGGGGCAACTATTACGGTCATCAAACTCGGCATGTGATGAAACGCCCAAACAACGCACTCCTTGTCTGACCATGAAACGGCCAAGAACTCCCCAAACCGTCGACCTTGACCGGAAATACCAAACAACGATCTCCTTGCCAAATCACAATGGCAAGGAAAAGGTTCCTCCAGCGATGAGACCGAGCACCCTCACTCTCTCGCTCCGGGGGCAACTGTTACAGATTCGGCCCACGGATCCTATACCCGGAATGGTCCCCAAACCCGGTTACCTGGGTCCGACCTGCTTCGCCCTTCCAGAAGGCCCAGAACCGGCCCACTAGAGCTCCTAACCAACTTTCGAATTCAAACGTCTCCCTTATCTTAGTCAAGTAAGATAAGATAAGATAATTCAAACGTCTCCCTTATCTTAGCCAAATAAGATAAGATAAGATATTTACCATCACCTATAAATAGAGGACCCAGGTCCCTCCAGGTATTCATTCATTCCTCACACCTTATACCTCTTAGATCCATTCTGACTTGAGCGTTGGAGTGTCTTTGCAGGTACCACCCCCCATTGCTCCAGTCAAATAATTCGACATCCGCCTCGACCTGCAAGTTTCCGATCCATCTCTCAACCCGTACCAGAGACATCTTGTACAATGTGTAATCAAATAATTTTATGTAGGACATATGTATAATTTTAATCTCTATTTATTAATGTAAATTACCTTTGAATTTATACCATGTTTTATTATTATAATTCAATAGCTAAATTAACATGAATGCTTTTTTTATTAAAGACAGGAGACTTGAATCCGCGACCTATTAATTGAGTATGGGGAAACTTTTTAAAAAAAATTAACATGAATGCTATACCCCCAAAAAAATATAAAATGCAGGGTCTCTAAAAGTTATAATCTTTATGTTGATAAATTTTATTTTTCTTAAAATTTTAATAATTTTTATTAATTATTTTTATTTATTTATTTATTTTTGTGATCTTTATCCAATGAA
>NC_029793.2:121540117-121558716 GCF_000816755.2 Arachis ipaensis
AAAATACCAAAATATCTAAAATTAATATTACTCATTAATAATAAAATGTAAAATATGTAAAATAACAAAATATCTAAAACTAAGTACTCCTCATTAATAATAAAAGCTGATTACATGTGACATGTGAAAAACAAAATTACAGACGACAATGTTCGTTTTTTGTTTAATAAATTGACGTTTTGCAATGCTGCATCTGAAAATATCTAAAATTAATATTACTCATTAATAATAAAAAATATTTTATGTAAAATAACAAAATATCTAAAACTAAGTACTCCTCATTAATAATAAAAGCTGATTACATGTGACATGTGAAAAACAAAATTACAGACGACAATGTTCGTTTTTTGTTTAATAAATTGACGTTTTGCAATGTCAAAATTGCTGCATCTCACACCGGCGTCTTATGGATAATTTTGGTGAGTTACACTACTTTGAGCCAATATATGCAAGCAACGACCAAAATCAAATAATTTATGGTAGTCCCTAACATTTATAAAATAAAATTCATATATATACAGTGTGCAGTATCTTAGGATTTTCCCCACTAAATTTGACTCTGTAATAAAAGATAAAGCATAAAGCATACAACAAAACCAAAAGCGAATCTTTGGAGCTGGAGTGGAATTTGGTTTTGACACCAATCTTTTATCGAAGCAATGGTAGTAAAACGGGTTGAATTCGCCGAAGTAAATTGTTAAAAGTTAAAACCTTCAAAGAATTGGTCAGGTGAAATTTTGAATCCGCCAAATATAAAAATTTTGCCAAAAAATCGCACGCCAAAACCGCGGATTAAGGTGGAACGAACGGGGTGTCATCTTTTTTTTTTAAGGTTATTTTAGTAATTTTACAAAAGATTTAAATACAAATTAGGTTTCACACAAACACTGAACCCAGTTAAGTTACCCGGCCTCACCTTGACCCTGAGCTCCCTCGTCGCTGACCCTGAGCGGCTGGGCTCCCTGCCTCCCTCTTCACTCTCCTCTCTCAAGCTCTCTCGCATTTTCAGAGCACCGGCGGCGGCAGCGGGATTCCCTCACACATTCGCGGCGGCGCTGTCTCTCCTCTCTCACGGATCGTCTCTGGCTCTCTCGGTGGCGGCAAGCTCCTCCTCTTGGTAACTGGTACGCTATTTGTTTATTTTGTTTATTTTTGTGTTTGTGGGAGGGATGTTTGTAATTGTGTTTGATTATGTATTTGATTACTGATTCTGTTTGATTACTGTTATTCATTTTGTTTGAACTTTTTCTTACTGTTATGTTGTAATTGATTTAGCTATTGATGATGTAGTTAGTAGTTACCGTTGCCGAAGATTCAATAAATCAAATACCGACTTTTTCAATTTTTGCTATTATTGTATTATTTTACATGAGTATCTTCTGACATCACATGTGAATCATCACATTATAAAAAGGAAGAGAATGATAATAGAATATTATAAAATAACTAAATAAGTAATAAAATTAGGAAAATAAATACGAACTTGTACCAAGATATCTAGTGAATTAGTGGTACATCATATTCACATTTTAATTTATTTTACCTTCTTGTGTTTTCCTCCGGACACTCTTTTTCTGCTGCTGCTTCTTCTTCTTCCCTTCACAGCCACCATGTGTGGGATTCTTGCAGTGTTAGGTTGTGTTGACAACTCTCAGGCCAAACGTGCTCGCATCATCGAGTTATCTCGCAGGTTCGATTTTCCATCATGCACTCACATTTCTCGAAACTTGTTTCTTTTCATTTTAATTAGTAATAAACTTTAAATATTTTCAATTTATTTAACAAAAACATTGAAAATTACAATTTTCTAATTGCGTTAGTGTGCGCGCTTTTGACAGATTCCCTGATGCTTGGCATTTAGGCGACATAGGAGTTCAGTAATTTTTTAATTATTTTTGTGATTTGGTTCTGATTGATTATAAAATGGAATCGGAGAATGCAGATTGAAGCATAGAGGACCTGATTGGAGTGGATTGCATTGCCATGGAGATTGTTATCTTGCTCATCAAAGGCTTGCTATTGTTGACCCCACTTAAGGGATCAACCTCTTTATAACGAAGACAAGACTGTTGTTGTCACAGTATGCACCAGTTACCTATGATTACATTATTATTATAATTATATATTTGTATCATTTGAATGTTCTTTAGAAGAATGCTTTATTTATTTCTTTTAATTCCGAAAGTCAGATGAATGTGGTAATATGGAGCTTTTTAAGTCTACAGTCGATGCCTATTGATAGTAATGTATATTTCTATTTATTTTCTCCCAATAATTTTTGGATGAGGTTATATTGCACAAAACATAATACAAATATGCATTGTGTCATATAATCTAATTCTGAAAGATGTTAGTATATATGATTTACGAATAAAGAGGTGTTGTGTGTTATACTATTTAGACAAGAGGCTCTAGTAACGTGTACTTTTTTGAGCATGTATAAGAGTTGACATTAAAAATCAGTTGTCGAAAAATGGAGTTCAAATATACTCATGTGTGCAATCCTTTTTATTGAACTAATTTTGATGATATGTATGTTTAGTAAAGTTTCCAAATGTTTTAGCCTTATATATTTTCTTTTCTTGTTGAAACTGTGCCATTAGGTAAATGGGGAGATATATAACCATAAGGAACTGAGACAGAAATTGAGTTCCCACCAGTTTCGAACTGGAAGCGACTGTGAAGTCATTGCTCATCTTGTAAGTGTTAAGAAATCTTTTATATTTACTGATTATTGATCAACTTCCCCCCATGAGTTATATGTATTATCTGTAAAATGTACTTTTGTTTCGTTTCATCTTTATCATAACATGGTTATCATGCAGTACGAAGAGTATGGAGAAGAATTTATTGATATGCTGGATGGGATGTTCTCCTTTGTGCTTCTTGACACAAGAGATAAAAGCTTCATTGCTGCTCGTGATGCTATAGGCATTACCCCTCTTTACTTGGGATGGGGGCTTGATGGTTTGTGGCTTCCTCTTCTTGTTTTTGATATTATGAGACATTTTTGAATTTTTCACCTTGAGCTTAATGATGTCCCACATCTCAAAGGTTGTGTTTGGTTACTATTCTGAGATAAAGGAAACACATACACCGGGGATAGAAATAAATTTGTAGAAGGGAACAAAGACAAAAACTTGAAAATCGTCCCTATACCAGGAAAAATCTTTAGATAGTGTCTCTACTTCTAAAATAGAGAGACACTAAAAACATGTCTTAGGAATATTTTTAAACTAATTTGTGTATCTTCTAAAAGAAGAGATGTTGTTGGAGACGTATCTCTATCATCCTTCGTCTCTTGGTACGAACCAAATGCTGGTGAGCTATCTATCGTCCAATTTAAGTCAATTCGAAATATTTCCAGAATGGTTTTAGTGGCTTTAAAAAGTGAAATAAATCACGAGCTGGTTGCCATCTCAGTGTTTCCAGCAGTTGAAACATTTTGAGTGTCTAAACCAATACATACCCTTGTGTTTTAAGTATAATTAACACTACACAACATATTGGTTTTCAAACACAATTTAATCCTCTCAGTATATGGCTTGTTTGTTTATGCTTTTGTGTCACCTATGGAAGGGATGATTTATTTGCAGGATCGACATGGTTTGCGTCTGAAATGAAAGCTTTAAGTGATGATTGTGAGAGATTCATATCTTTTCCGCCAGGGCATATATATTCCAGCAAACAGGGTATAGACATGTTCATGCCTTGTATTCTTGTTCTTTAAATTATAAATTTTTTTTATATATTATGTAATCCATGAACATTGTTGAAATATGTTGTGCTTGTAGGAGGATTAAGAAGATGGTACAATCCACCATGGTTCACAGAGCAAATTCCATCAACACCCTATGATCCTCAGATCCTACGTCAAGCCTTTGAAAAGGTACGACACTATTTGGTCGTTACAATGTAATTCCTTTTCCACTTTGAAATGATTCTTCCTCATTTTAAAATTTCAATTATTCTGCATATATATTCTTAGAGAGTGGTTCAGATACTCTTCAAAACTTTAGATAGCCTGGCATGCCGTATTTGTGACTATTGTACGCTTTGTTTAGGAATCTGAAACCATTAGTTTCGATCGGCAAACTACTTAGGTGGAAGAAGCGTGACAGTAAATTTTGGGGGAAAAACAAAGAAATTAAAAAGGGACTGTCAAATTTCTATGTGCTTTCTTAGGAAATGGATGTATCAGTTTGAATAAATTTCTATATGAACTCAACCGGATATTAATTATTTTTTTAATTATTATTATTATTATTTTATTTAGGTTGATAGAGTTAAATCAAGGTGGAATCGAGTTTCCTCTTTTTTATTTTTTCTTTCTCAGATATACACTTTAAAAGTTTATTCGAGTTCAGATGCACCCGATATAATTACCCTATGAAAAATATATTTGCATTTCATGAATATTGCATCACTAATATGTTGAATCCAATGGCTTGGTACCCGAATTATGGGGTTACATATATAGTTTAAGAAGATTTCAAACATTAAATTATTTGATACACTACTAATGTGTGTGCTGCATGGACAATAATTTGAGGAGTCAGGATTGATTTTTCCAATGTCTATGCTATCATTTAGGCTGTGCTTAAGAGGTTGATGACTGATGTACCTTTTGGCGTTCTTTTGTCGGGAGGACTTGACTCATCACTTGTCGCTGCTGTGACCAATCGTTTTTTGGCTCAATCTGCAGCTGCACAACAGTGGGGATCGCAGTTGCATACTTTCTGTATTGGTTTAAAGGTTAGAATTCATTCTTCAATATAGGTGAAAATAAGCCTCATTATCCTCCTTTAAAAAAATAAATTGGTGTATTAGATTGTACATGCTTCATTTGAATTTTGTCACCATTCAGGGCTCTCCAGATTTGAAATTTGCAAAAGAGGTAGCAGATTATCTTGGTACTCGACATCATGAACTTTATTTCACAGTTCAGGTGGTTGTTTATCATCATTGCTCTATTTTTGAAAAACATTAATCTTGTCCTGGCATTTCAATTTTTTGTTCTTTTTTGTTTTGTACTTTTATTCCATAACAGGAAGGTATAGATGCACTTGAAGAAGTCATTTACCACATTGAAACATATGATGTAACGACTATCAGAGCAAGTACTCCAATGTTCCTTATGTCCAGAAAAATCAAATCCATGGGAGTGAAAATGGTTCTTTCGGGAGAAGGTTCAGATGAAATATTTGGAGGTTACCTATATTTCCATAAAGCACCTAATAAGGAAGAGTTTCATGAAGAAACATGTCGAAAAGTAATAGCAAATTGTTACATCTGTAGAAGGGAACAAAGACAAAAACTTGAAAATCGTCCCTATACCAGGATAAATCTTTAGATACTGTCTCTACTTCTAAAATAGAGAGACACTAAAAACATGTCTTAGGAATATTTTTAAACTAATTTGTGTATCTTCTAAAAGAAGAGATGTTGTTGGAGACGTATCTCTATCATCCTTCGTCTCTTGGTACGAACCAAATGCTGGTGAGCTATCTATTGTCCAATTTAAGTCAATTCGAAATATTTCCAGAATGGTTTTAGTGGCTTTAAAAAGTGAAATAAATCACGAGCTGGTTGCCATCTCAGTGTTTCCAGCAGTTGAAACATTTTGAGTGTCTAAACCAATACATACCCTTGTGTTTTAAGTATAATTAACACTACACAACATATTGGTTTTCAAACACAATTTAATCCTCTCAGTATATGGCTTGTTTGTTTATGCTTTTGTGTCACATTAATGAATCAAATGTTTTACCTATGGAAGGGATGATTTATTTGCAGGATCGACATGGTTTGCGTCTGAAATGAAAGCTTTAAGTGATGATTGTGAGAGATTCATATCTTTTCCGCCAGGGCATATATATTCCAGCAAACAGGGTATAGACATGTTCATGCCTTGTATTCTTGTTCTTTAAATTATAAATTTTTTTTATATATTATGTAATCCATGAACATTGTTGAAATATGTTGTGCTTGTAGGAGGATTAAGAAGATGGTACAATCCACCATGGTTCACAGAGCAAATTCCATCAACACCCTATGATCCTCAGATCCTACGTCAAGCCTTTGAAAAGGTACGACACTATTTGGTCGTTACAATGTAATTCCTTTTCCACTTTGAAATGATTCTTCCTCATTTTAAAATTTCAATTATTCTGCATATATATTCTTAGAGAGTGGTTCAGATACTCTTCAAAACTTTAGATAGCCTGGCATGCCGTATTTGTGACTATTGTACGCTTTGTTTAGGAATCTGAAACCATTAGTTTTGATCGGCAAACTACTTAGGTGGAAGAAGCGTGACAGTAAATTTTGGGGGAAAAACAAAGAAATTGATGCTTGGCATTTAGGCGACATAGGAGTTCAGTAATTTTTTAATTATTTTTGTGATTTGGTTCTGATTGATTATAAAATGGAATCGGAGAATGCAGATTGAAGCATAGAGGACCTGATTGGAGTGGATTGCATTGCCATGGAGATTGTTATCTTGCTCATCAAAGGCTTGCTATTGTTGACCCCACTTCAGGGGATCAACCTCTTTATAACGAGGACAAGACTGTTGTTGTCACAGTATGCACCAGTCACCTATGATTACATTATTATTATAATTATATATTTGTATCATTTGAATGTTCTTTAGAAGAATGCTTTATTTATTTCTTTTAATTCCGAAAGTCAGATGAATGTGGTAATATGGAGCTTTTTAAGTCTACAGTCGATGCCTATTGATAGTAATGTATATTTCTATTTATTTTCTCCCAATAATTTTTGGATGAGGTTATATTGCACAAAACATAATACAAATATGCATTGTGTCATATAATCTAATTCTGAAAGATGTTAGTATATATGATTTACGAATAAAGAGGTGTTGTGTGTTATACTATTTAGACAAGAGGCTCTAGTAACGTGTACTTTTTTGAGCATGTATAAGAGTTGACATTAAAAATCAGTTGTCCAAAAAATGGAGTTCAAATATACTCATGTGTGCAATCCTTTTTATTGAACTAATTTTGATGATATGTATGTTTAGTAAAGTTTCCAAATGTTTTAGCCTTATATATTTTCTTTTCTTGTTGAAACTGTGCCATTAGGTAAATGGGGAGATCTATAACCATAAGGAACTGAGACAGAAATTGAGTTCCCACCAGTTTCGAACTGGAAGCGACTGTGAAGTCATTGCTCATCTTGTAAGTGTTAAGAAATCTTTTATATTTACTGATTATTGATCAACTTCCCCCCATGAGTTATATGTATTATCTGTAAAATGTACTTTTGTTTCGTTTCATCTTTATCATAACATGGTTATCATGCAGTACGAAGAGTATGGAGAAGAATTTATTGATATGCTGGATGGGATGTTCTCCTTTGTGCTTCTTGACACAAGAGATAAAAGCTTCATTGCTGCTCGTGATGCTATAGGCATTACCCCTCTTTACTTGGGATGGGGGCTTGATGGTTTGTGGCTTCCTCTTCTTGTTTTTGATATTATGAGACATTTTTGAATGTTTCACCTTGAGCTTAATGATGTCCCACATCTCAAAGGTTGTGTTTGGTTACTATTCTGAGATAAAGGAAACACATACACCGGGGGATAGAAATAAATTTGTAGAAGGGAACAAAGACAAAAACTTGAAAATCGTCCCTATACCAGGATAAATCTTTAGATACTGTCTCTACTTCTAAAATAGAGAGACACTAAAAACATGTCTTAGGAATATTTTTAAACTAATTTGTGTATCTTCTAAAAGAAGAGATGTTGTTGGAGACGTATCTCTATCATCCTTCGTCTCTTGGTGCGAACCAAATGCTGGTGAGCTATCTATCGTCCAATTTAAGTCAATTCGAAATATTTCCAGAATGGTTTTAGTGGCTTTAAAAAGTGAAATAAATCACGAGCTGGTTGCCATCTCAGTGTTTCCAGCAGTTGAAACATTTTGAGTGTCTAAACCAATACATACCCTTGTGTTTTAAGTATAATTAACACTACACAACATATTGGTTTTCAAACACAATTTAATCCTCTCAGTATATGGCTTGTTTGTTTATGCTTTTGTGTCACATTAATGAATCAAATGTTTTACCTATGGAAGGGATGATTTATTTGCAGGATCGACATGGTTTGCGTCTGAAATGAAAGCTATAAGTGATGATTGTGAGAGATTCATATCTTTTCCGCCAGGGCATATATATTCCAGCAAACAGGGTATAGACATGTTCATGCCTTGTATTCTTGTTCTTTAAATTATAAATTTTTTTTATATATTATGTAATCCATGAACATTGTTGAAATATGTTGTGCTTGTAGGAGGATTAAGAAGATGGTACAATCCACCATGGTTCACAGAGCAAATTCCATCAACACCCTATGATCCTCAGATCCTACGTCAAGCCTTTGAAAAGGTACGACACTATTTGGTCGTTACAATGTAATTCCTTTTCCACTTTGAAATGATTCTTCCTCATTTTAAAATTTCAATTATTCTGCATATATATTCTTAGAGAGTGGTTCAGATACTCTTCAAAACTTTAGATAGCCTGGCATGCCGTATTTGTGACTATTGTACGCTTTGTTTAGGAATCTGAAACCATTAGTTTTGATCGGCAAACTACTTAGGTGGAAGAAGCGTGACAGTAAATTTTGGGGGAAAAACAAAGAAATTGAAAAGGGACTGTCAAATTTCTATGTGCTTTCTTAGGAAATGGATGTATCAGTTTGAATAAATTTCTATATGAACTCAACCGGATATTAATTATTTTTTTAATTATTATTATTATTATTTTATTTAGGTTGATAGAGTTAAATCAAGGTGGAATCGAGTTTCCTCTTTTTTATTTTTTCTTTCTCAGATATACACTTTAAAAGTTTATTCGAGTTCAGATGCACCCGATATAATTACCCTATGAAAAATATATTTGCATTTCATGAATATTGCATCACTAATACGTTGAATCCAATGGCTTGGTACCCGAATTATGGGGTTACATATATAGTTTAAGAAGATTTCAAACATTAAATTATTTGATACACTACTAATGTGTGTGCTGCATGGACAATAATTTGAGGAGTCAGGATTGATTTTTCCATTGTGCTTATTTATTTGTGAAGGGAAATAATTCTTTCTTGTTAATTTTACTTCTTGTCGTTGGTATACTATGCTATCATTTAGGCAGTGCTTAAGAGGTTGATGACTGATGTACCTTTTGGCGTTCTTTTGTCGGGAGGACTTGACTCATCACTTGTCGCTGCTGTGACCAATCGTTTTTTGGCTCAATCTGCAGCTGCACAACAGTGGGGATCGCAGTTGCATACTTTCTGTATTGGTTTAAAGGTTAGAATTCATTCTTCAATATAGGTGAAAATAAGCCTCATTATCCTCCTTTAAAAAAATAAATTGGTGTATTAGATTGTACATGCTTCATTTGAATTTTGTCACCATTCAGGGCTCTCCAGATTTGAAATTTGCAAAAGAGGTAGCAGATTATCTTGGTACTCGACATCATGAACTTTATTTCACAGTTCAGGTGGTTGTTTATCATCATTGCTCTATTTTTGAAAAACATTAATCTTGTCCTGGCATTTCAATTTTTTGTTCTTTTTTGTTTTGTACTTTTATTCCATAACAGGAAGGTATAGATGCACTTGAAGAAGTCATTTACCACATTGAAACATATAAGTGTTAAGAAATCTTTTATATTTACTGATTATTGATCAACTTCCCCCCATGAGTTATATGTATTATCTGTAAAATGTACTTTTGTTTCGTTTCATCTTTATCATAACATGGTTATCATGCAGTACGAAGAGTATGGAGAAGAATTTATTGATATGCTGGATGGGATGTTCTCCTTTGTGCTTCTTGACACAAGAGATAAAAGCTTCATTGCTGCTCGTGATGCTATAGGCATTACCCCTCTTTACTTGGGATGGGGGCTTGATGGTTTGTGGCTTCCTCTTCTTGTTTTTGATATTATGAGACATTTTTGAATGTTTCACCTTGAGCTTAATGATGTCCCACATCTCAAAGGTTGTGTTTGGTTACTATTCTGAGATAAAGGAAACACATACACCGGGGATAGAAATAAATTTGTAGAAGGGAACAAAGACAAAAACTTGAAAATCGTCCCTATACCAGGATAAATCTTTAGATACTGTCTCTACTTCTAAAATAGAGAGACACTAAAAACATGTCTTAGGAATATTTTTAAACTAATTTGTGTATCTTCTAAAAGAAGAGATGTTGTTGGAGACGTATCTCTATCATCCTTCGTCTCTTGGTGCGAACCAAATGCTGGTGAGCTATCTATCGTCCAATTTAAGTCAATTCGAAATATTTCCAGAATGGTTTTAGTGGCTTTAAAAAGTGAAATAAATCACGAGCTGGTTGCCATCTCAGTGTTTCCAGCAGTTGAAACATTTTGAGTGTCTAAACCAATACATACCCTTGTGTTTTAAGTATAATTAACACTACACAACATATTGGTTTTCAAACACAATTTAATCCTCTCAGTATATGGCTTGTTTGTTTATGCTTTTGTGTCACATTAATGAATCAAATGTTTTACCTATGGAAGGGATGATTTATTTGCAGGATCGACATGGTTTGCGTCTGAAATGAAAGCTATAAGTGATGATTGTGAGAGATTCATATCTTTTCCGCCAGGGCATATATATTCCAGCAAACAGGGTATAGACATGTTCATGCCTTGTATTCTTGTTCTTTAAATTATAAATTTTTTTTATATATTATGTAATCCATGAACATTGTTGAAATATGTTGTGCTTGTAGGAGGATTAAGAAGATGGTACAATCCACCATGGTTCACAGAGCAAATTCCATCAACACCCTATGATCCTCAGATCCTACGTCAAGCCTTTGAAAAGGTACGACACTATTTGGTCGTTACAATGTAATTCCTTTTCCACTTTGAAATGATTCTTCCTCATTTTAAAATTTCAATTATTCTGCATATATATTCTTAGAGAGTGGTTCAGATACTCTTCAAAACTTTAGATAGCCTGGCATGCCGTATTTGTGACTATTGTACGCTTTGTTTAGGAATCTGAAACCATTAGTTTTGATCGGCAAACTACTTAGGTGGAAGAAGCGTGACAGTAAATTTTGGGGGAAAAACAAAGAAATTGAAAAGGGACTGTCAAATTTCTATGTGCTTTCTTAGGAAATGGATGTATCAGTTTGAATAAATTTCTATATGAACTCAACCGGATATTAATTATTTTTTTAATTATTATTATTATTATTTTATTTAGGTTGATAGAGTTAAATCAAGGTGGAATCGAGTTTCCTCTTTTTTATTTTTTCTTTCTCAGATATACACTTTAAAAGTTTATTCGAGTTCAGATGCACCCGATATAATTACCCTATGAAAAATATATTTGCATTTCATGAATATTGCATCACTAATATGTTGAATCCAATGGCTTGGTACCCGAATTATGGGGTTACATATATAGTTTAAGAAGATTTCAAACATTAAATTATTTGATACACTACTAATGTGTGTGCTGCATGGACAATAATTTGAGGAGTCAGGATTGATTTTTCCAATGTCTATGCTATCATTTAGGCTGTGCTTAAGAGGTTGATGACTGATGTACCTTTTGGCGTTCTTTTGTCGGGAGGACTTGACTCATCACTTGTCGCTGCTGTGACCAATCGTTTTTTGGCTCAATCTGCAGCTGCACAACAGTGGGGATCGCAGTTGCATACTTTCTATATTGGTTTAAAGGTTAGAATTCATTCTTCAATATAGGTGAAAATAAGCCTCATTATCCTTCTTTAAAAAAATAAATTGGTGTATTAGATTGTACATGCTTCATTTGAATTTTGTCACCGTTCAGGGCTCTCCAGATTTGAAATTTGCAAAAGAGGTAGCAGATTATCTTGGTACTCGACATCATGAACTTTATTTCACAGTTCAGGTGGTTGTTTATCATCATTGCTCTATTTTTGAAAAACATTAATCTTGTCCTGGCATTTCAATTTTTTGTTCTTTTTTGTTTTGTACTTTTATTCCATAACAGGAAGGTATAGATGCACTTGAAGAAGTCATTTACCACATTGAAACATATGATGTAACGACTATCAGAGCAAGTACTCCAATGTTCCTTATGTCCAGAAAAATCAAATCCATGGGAGTGAAAATGGTTCTTTCGGGAGAAGGTTCAGATGAAATATTTGGAGGTTACCTATATTTCCATAAAGCACCTAATAAGGAAGAGTTTCATGAAGAGACATGTCGAAAAGTAATAGCAAATTGTTACATCATCATGTTTGATTCAATGCAATTTGAAAATTTAATGCGCTTAACCTATTAAATTTTCTTCCTCTTCTTTCCTAGTGTACTTTACCTTTTCATTCAAGATTTTGGTTTCCTGATCTCACAGATCAAAGCTCTTCATCTTTATGACTGCCTGAGAGCAAATAAATCAACTTCAGCATGGGGTATAGAGGCACGTGTACCATTCTTGGATAAAGAATTTATCAACACAGCCATGAGTATTGATCCAGAGTGGAAAATGGTATTTTATGTTCACTTTTTTCTGTGTTCCTCTTGGTTTGATCGCCTGCAATGTTGATTGAATTTTTCTTGCTTCAGTTTAACTGTTAAGGTCTTGTTCTTTTGATCATTGTTCATCATCATAACTCTTCTGTTGCATCAACTTCTTATCTACTCTTTAAGGTGTTACGGTGTAGCTCACTGGATAAGGCATGTCTTGACACTACTAACAAGAAACCTTTGTGAATTTGATTCAATGGTCATGTGAAGTTAATCTTTTTAGCTAAGTTTTTTAATCACATAATGAGATATATGACCATTTCACAGATACGACCTGATCTCGGAAGGATAGAGAAGTGGGTATTGCGCAATGCATTTGATGACGAAACAAATCCATATTTACCGAAGGTTTGTAAAAAATTTCCGGCTCACACTGATTATTATCATCTCACATGGTGAAGGCTATCTGAAATGTTGTATTGCTTTGCCCTTTTTAGCACATTTTGTACAGGCAGAAGGAACAGTTCAGTGATGGTGTAGGGTACAGCTGGATTGATGGCTTGAAGGAGCATGCTAACCAACAAGTAAGCTCTTACTTGCAGCTTCTTGTGTTGCAAACTATCAGTAATTAACTTTTATAGAGTTCCATTGATGCCATCCCATGGTTTCTGCTCTTTTTCACTTTACAAACTGACAGGTCACAGATGGAATGCTGTTGCATGCTAACTATGTTTACCCTGAAAACACTCCCACAACAAAAGAAGCATACCTCTACAGGACAATTTTTGAGAAGCACTTTCCAAAGGTGGGTTTTCTAAGTTTCTTTTTAAAATAAACATCCCCCCATTTCTTTTTTTGTGCTCAAGAAATCTTGTTGAAAATAATGCATGTTAATGAATGCAGTTAGCAGTGTGATAATTGGTAAGTATTTAGAATAATAGGATGTGATAATATTGTGGAACATAGTAACGTTATGGCATTTTTATTATTGTTCTTTAAATTTCCGTCTGAAATAACATAAAGATATGGCTGAAAGGGCAGTTATAAACACTTAAGTAGTTTTTGTTATCGAGCTAGCTTTTGATATAGAGTTAGATTCGCAGTTTTTGAAGACAAATCAAATTGACTTTGCTTACAAACTTATATCTTGCGGAAACCCATCTCTAATTATGTTGCAATCATTTTAACAGAATGCTGCAAGGTCAACCGTTCCAGGAGGTCCTAGTGTTGCGTGCAGCACTGCAAAAGCTGTGGAATGGGATGCCGAATGGTCAAAGAATCCTGACCCTTCTGGCCGTGCTGCTCTTGGTGTTCATGCAGCGGCATATGAGGCTGCAGCGGATGCAAAAACAGCCGAGCCTAAAAACGGGACCCTCTAAGCCCTTTATTCTGACTTCGAAGAACAAAAAAATGCAAAGCTTTGTCTAGTGAGGCTTCAGGTAGATGAAAAATTAAACTCTTGAGGAAGATTGTGGTTGCTCATTTGTATTTCGCACGGTTAGCACAACATTTTAAGCTGTTTTGACACTAGCAGAGTAAGATAACCTTTAATGTATACTGTTAGCAATCTTTCTTACATTGTGTTTGAGTAAGAGTCCTTTAACTGGAGTTGCAATGGCAACTCAAATTCATAAATAACAACAATGAAGAATTCCTGTAAAGTGAACAAAAGATAAGAACTTTGCTCTTTGGTTTGCTATAGTACTTGAGGCTCTGAGGGTACCCTCAAGCTGCCAAGGGCACTTTTATGGCGTTCTGTGTCTCAACTCTCAATAGTCTTTCAACTTGGGACATCATGCAAAATAAATAAATAAACTTTCTCAGGACACCTTGCCTTTGAGAAGCACACTATTGATTCTTTTCTATTTTGGTTATTTTAACGTGTTCCTCTTCCAAAAATTAAAAAACAAGACTCAATTCTTTGGAATATCAAATTACTCCTATATGCTATTCTCTTTGTGCAATACTATTTGTTAGATCAATAGATTTTCTCAAATTTTTTTAATCTTAATTGATGTTGTATAGTGTAATTTCAATCCCACACCACACAAGATTTAAGTGGGAAAAAAAAAACATGCAAGCGAAAATTTTGTACGTGCGAAATCACCCTTGCACCCTTTACAAAATCAATTGAGAAAAAAAAAAAATTGAAAGAATCCATTTCTACTTGAAAATTGCTCAAAAACATAAATTTGCTCCAATTTGTATCCTCAACAAAATTGACTGACTTTTTCATGTGTACGGATTCCATATATACAGGCTTTGGTATTTACTTGCGTTCCTTAGTCATTGTTTACCTAGCACTTCCCTTTCTTTTAACATGGTTAGTTATAACATAATTGGATACAAAAGGCTTCAACATTTTATCTTTGTACACGAACTTCGCATTGCTCAAGAGGGAAAGTGAACATTATTTCACCATGAAATGTAGCTCCAAAGTCCAAACCTCTTTGATTTATTCACATCAGGTAAAATATTCCCCGAAATTTACCATCGACAGATGCCAGGTGCCCCTGTTCTGCTAAATGCAAGTACTTCATATTTTGAAGCATACACAAAGCCCCATAACTGTGTATGAGAGAAAGACCAGTTAGTTCTTCAGCTATATATATATCTCTTGAAACTAGCAACCAGAAAAGATGAAAAAGAAAGGATGAAGGAGTGTGTAACATTGTGTGCAAGTGAGAAGATTCGAAGAAGTTGCATGAGCACCTCTACTTCCTTCACTTCGAAATCTTGAGAATTCGCAAGGCAAGGGTTTCCGAGACTGAGCTTGAGCCATTCAATCTTCAAGAATATTGCAAGACTTTGAAAGGGATTAAATAAAAACACAAGGTGATGATATATGATTGAAGACATGTTCACATTTCTTTCTTTTTATATTTTTCAATTTTTTTCTTTTGGCAGTGTGAAAGTAACAATTTAAGCAAAGAGATAGTGACGGAAGTAGAAAGTTCTTACAGATCACCATCCAAATAAAGCGCAAAATGACTTCCCCCTCCAATTGCTAAGAACTCACTGTTGCATAGTGTGAAATAGCGGTTTAACCCTGCAATGTTGTGGTTAGTTTAGGGTTTAGCATTTAGAATTCTAAATCAAACAAAAGAAAAGAAAGGGAAAAAAAAGAGAGAAAAGGAAAACCAAACAAACAAAAGTATTCCAAAATTTGAGAAAAGCCTCATGCTGAGGCTGAAGACTAGCAATAGATTTCAAGGTTCCAAGATTCTACTAGAGGCAACTATTGAACATGATAGTATTTTTATTATTTTTAACAATTCATAGATATTCGGATGAATGTGAAATTATGATGGAGCAAATTCAACTCTAATTGACGAACTAATCATTGAATGTAGCAGATGACATTCTCACATTTCTGAATAAAAGTAAACTCAAGCATTCCTCATTGGCTCATAGGAAATGGTTCTTATATATAGTTGAAAGATGACATTATGTTCACCATATGTCACACAATTCCTGAAATTTAACCTTTTAATGATTTTTATGGGCATAATTTCTAAGGTTTGCACCATAGATTCAAATGTCAATGCACCACATAACAAGAAAAACTAACACCAATTCATTAATCTTGGATTTTGATTGCTAGATAAGCACCGTATAATTATGACAGCAAAAAGGATGAAAGAGTAACATGTTCAAACTCGGACGGAAGAAGATACCTGTTGGACGATATATAACAGGATGGCCAGAAATATTTGTGAAAACAAATGTACTGTTTGTTCCCTGTACTAAATATTTGTCATCAATAATACAATAACAGATACAATCTATCGGATAATCTTTGGATAAATGAGTTTTGGTTTGACCTGGTATTTCTTGTTGGAAGGTCTAAGAGGCGCTTCAACTAAGCTTCCAAACACTGCTCCTCTTCGGTCTCCTACAACCCGAAATGGAATAACTAACATTTGGAACCAATCCATGATAGAAACGAAGAGAAATTAACCTTACAAGTTACAAATAAAAGATTCCAATACTGAATATATCTCTGATAATTCAAAACGTATTAAGAGTTTTCAATCCATAGCAAAGAACTCAAATGTCATGTAGGACTTGCAGGCTTCCAAACTGGGACTTGAATTTGTAGAAAACATGAACTATCCCATTCTACAACTAATGCTAGTGTTGAAACTCCATATACAGTATGGTATACATTACAAACTCCATAGAGAAGTGTGTGCTTATGATTAAAATTTTGCTCAGGGAAAGTTATAGGGTACCAGCAAACTCAATCCAGGCCAAAGCATGCTTCTTCGATAAAGGGTTGAAAGTGATATACCGTTCCTCCAAGTGAAGTCAAAATCATAATAAAATATCAATAGCTTTGGAATGAATCTTCATCTCTTGATACCTGTACAGCAGCAGCCACTTCCTTCCATGAACAAGAGCAGGAAGAGAAGCATAGAGAGTACTTCTCATCGCGTCCGAAAGGAGCATGGACAGCTCAACCAAAGAAACAGACTCTGATTCTTTCCCTTTCACAGTTGCAAGATGATTCATCTTAACACCATTCAATACAGAACCATTTAGACAATCAGAATTCATTTCGGAATTATTATCCTTCCTCCCATGATGGCGAAATCCACCGATCCTAGCGGCTTGGAGAATAGCTCTACCGAGTGATTGCTTACTCCTAGAGAACAAGCTTTTCTTTCCACCATTATTCTCCTTCAACGATGAATCGGGTAAAGGGTTATTACCTTTGCATTATCTCCTCCAGCATCTGATGAAGACAACAAAGAATATAGAAATGCACTGAAAGATGAGCTGTCAGGGCCATCAACTAATTCATTGCTACCCTCTTCAGTTTTCTCTGATCCACTTGTTGTTCCTCCTAATCCCCCTACCTCATCCTGAGAAGGAAAAACAATCAATCATCTTCAACTTTACTCTTAAGCCAAAAAACAAAAAACGAAAAATAACCTTCAAAACTTAATTAAGGGGCAAGAAAAGGAACAATAACTAAAAAAGCCTGAATTTTAGCCAAGAGGCAAAGAGAAACATCAGAAAACAATAATATGAAAAGGAGAAACTTACAGAAGGTGGTGGAGTCGGTGTTTGAGAGTGTCAAGAGTCAGATATTGGATTCAGGATAACAGATACAATCTGGGTAGCTATGCTACCAAAGATTGCTTCTTTCCCATTCTTTTTTCCCCCCTTTTTTTATGTATAGAATTGGAATAATTTCGGATTCTGATTCATTCCCTGTAGCTGCTTCTACAAAAGCAACAACAACAATAATAATAATAATAATAATAGTGTTGTTGCTTTTGTTGGTTTTGGTGGTGATGGGTTGCTGGCTTTGAAGTTCTAGTGTTACCAAACTATGGATGATGAAGACTAGGATATGCAGCAGAAGCTTCAATGGGGATTCACCCAACTTCAAGTACACTATATTGAATTGCACGCCATGGCTGAACCTGCTGAATCGCTAAACTCTTTGGAATATCTAAAATATTGAATAGTCCATCTAGTGTACAGATGCATTTTGGTACAGATTTACAGATTTTTGTTTTTATTTGGTTTAAAAGCGTATCACTAAAAGTGTTGCTTAAAGAGAAAGTGTTACCCTTAACCGTTAACTTGGCTCTGATACCAATTTTTAACTCTTTTATCTTTATAATGTGTATAGATTTGAAGATGTTGAAAATTTCTATTATTACTAGTATTTATAATTCTGATCTCATTTTTATAATTTTTTAATCTTGTTTTAGTTGAAAATTTCTATTATTACTAGTATTTATAATTCTGATTTCATTTTTATAGTTTTTTAATCTTATTTTAGTTTATAATATTCTTTTTTGCATGGATTATTGTTTATAAAATCTTTTATCTGTTTGTCTTTTCTTTAATATATTTTTTCAAATCTTCAAAAACTTCTTTTATTTCTACACTTTCCGTTGTTTCTAAATATCTTTTTAATTTTTCAACCTCATTCTCCATTTTTTCTTTTAACAGCTTTAATTCTTTTAAGTCATAATATGGTTTTCCAGGCATTTATAAATTTTTTAAGTTTAACTCCAACTTGTTTATATTTATTCTTATTT
>NC_029793.2:121559408-121560126 GCF_000816755.2 Arachis ipaensis
AACTTGTCATAAATTATTTTTAGAGCTTCGAATGCTCTTTGATTTATTTCAGAAAACTGTAAATAATTCAACCGATTTTCTCTTTCAAAGAGCTCTTGTTTCTTATCTTGATAAGTTACATATATTTCTTCTTTATTTATTGTCATAATTTAGTATTTAGGGTTTCATTTAATTTTTCGACCTTTTTTGTTAATTCTTTTATTTCAGAATCTTTTTCTTTAATTTTTAACTTAGATAAACTTAAGGGACTATTAATTTTAGATTCTCTTATTTGAAAATTTGATGAAACCAATTTTCCTGATAGTTCTTTTAGTAATAGAACTGAGTTTTCAATAGCTTTATATTTTGGTATTTCTGTTTTTACAATTTTCTGAAATAATTCATCGACATAAATTCTTTCTCTGTTTTTAAATATTATACTATGATGGCTATTTGTTAAAGCATAATTTATTGCATATGTAATTGAAAATGGTTCATCATCTTGTTCCATTAGATTCTTTCTATGAAATTTATAAGCCAGACTTACAGATCTTCCAAGATTTTCAGTTGATAAAGGTATAGCATATCCAAGATGGGCATTAAATTTAACATTTACGTTTGCCAAATTTCCATGAACAATTCCAATTATTTGATCTATTGGGTCATCAGTAATTCTTTTGTCACAGATTGCTAAGCTTATTGGTGAATTAATTCCCTTCATATATGTAGATTTAATTAA
>NC_029793.2:121560656-121580275 GCF_000816755.2 Arachis ipaensis
CCTGCTTTTCATTATCTAATAAAGCAGTTAATCTATAATAATCAGATTCTTCTGTTAATTCTAAACTTTCTAAATAATTCATAATTTAAAGATTAAGATGAAGATATACCTTTTTGGAGAAAAACTTCCTTTATTCAGTATATTTTACATAAGGGGTTTTTATCTCCAGAGGGGAGATTGTAGATACTAACTCCAGATGGGAGTTTAGAACTATTTTTCCCTAAGGGGATTCTTCCTCAGACTATAGAATCGCCTCGGCAGCTTCCTCCTTGCTCTCCTAGCATATGAGTACTCTTAGCCTCCTGCTTCCTATTGTCTGATGCCTTTACAATTGCCTAAGCAGCCTATTTATAATAGTTGGATTTGATGGACAATTCCCATCCTTACCCTTCTTATGACGTCATTGCTTACGTCATTGTTTGTTCTCTTTCACCAGCTACATTGTTGGTGCTCTATGACCTAAGTGCTTACGTCACTATGCAATAATGTTGAGAGATGCTTCAGATGTGCTGTCCTCTTCTTTTATCATGTGACCGTCAGATGTATTGTCTTCTTCCTTCATCATGTGAGTTGATTCCGTTTCATTATTGCTTTCTTCAGATAACTCTGAGGCACATAGCTGGCACTTGTGGTCTTCTCTGTCTTTTATCAAATAGCAGAGATTCCTCTTTATCCCTTCAGGGAGCTTTTCTAAAAGTCCAGATAAGTTGTAGAATGCTGATTCAAATTCTACCAAGAGTCTCATCTCTCTTTCTTCAATTTCATTTCTTTTACTGGACACAAGTAGAGTATTTCTACTTTTATAATTAATCCTTGTGTGAGATTCCTTCGTTATTTTTTGAGTTCTTTCAAAGACCCTTGCTAATGTGCTGGCTAGCCTTCCTTCATGACTGTAAATTGTTAAATCTTGAATTTGATCAATTGGTTGAAAATTTCCTGGGAAGACGGACATGAATATTACTTGGTGTGCTGGAACCAAGCATTCTTCTTCTTCATTAAAAATAGGTTGACTGTTTCTAAATTTTAGGGATATATCCCTTGGATTTACATTGTCAATCATATTTTTAAATCTCTTTACTGCATCAACGAATCCTGCAGGAAACTCACTAATATTTTTTAGATCATTAAAAATTAAGATTGTATCAATTAATCCATACTGGAAAAACTGATAGGTGTCAGATGGAGAAGCATCTGGAAATATAACCAGCTTTGTTAGCTGTTCTTTGAGGTGTCATTACAGTTAACATTAGTTAAAATCATTAATTTTTGATCTATTAATTTTGATAACTTAATTATTTCTTCTCTTAAATCTTCTAATTTACTTTTTTCCATTAGGTGACGTTTTTCTTTGTGAAGAGCTACGGTTTTAAGTGAAAAGTGTAGCTTTAGAAAGTGTGGTTTAAGTAAACAAATCTTTAAATCTGTACAGATTTAGATCTGTACCATATAATTTTCTTAGTTATAATAATGAAAAGACTCCATGGCCCAATGGATAAGGCGCTGATCTACGGAACCAGAGATTCTGGGTTTGATCCCAATGTAGTCGCAATTTTAAGTTGAAACTTTTTATTTTTGCTATATTTGGCCTTAACATTACGCAATTGATTTTCCTTTTAGTAATCTTTAACAAGGAAATTTTTTTTCCCTTTTTTTTATGGTCTCCTCAACAAGGTTGTAAGAACCGAATGGGTCAATGAACCGATAGAATGACTGGTTTATTAGTTCACTAGTTCGACTGAAGTTCAATCGGAATTCAACCAATTTAATTAAATATTAAATAAAATTATTAGTTTTTGTTTTTATTTTCTCTTCTCAATATGAATTTTCATCATTTTGATTATGAATTTGGTTCTAACTATGTTGTAGGAAATGAGAATTTCAACGAGGATATGCATCAATGATGGGACAATCAAAGGTGAGAGGAACCTCAAGCATATGATCAACCTTCATGGCAACAACCTCCTCCAATGTACTATGAGCATGAACCATACCATGATACATATCAATCTAATGGATATGGTGGATCTCGTGGTTATCAACCACAACCACCATATGTCTATGAACCCTATCCTCAACATAGCCCTCAACCATCATACTCACAAGCCTCATACCACCAAACACCTTCCTATAACTCATATCCATCATACCACCAACCTCATTTACCTCACCCATGTGACTATTATGAGCGAAAACCCTTAGAGCCACCACAATTCCAACATCAATACTCCCAAGAACTACTATTTTCACATACATCACCTCAATACTCCCACCAGTATGAACCACCTTCCTATTATGAACTCTTTCTCTCAAACAATGAACCTTCCTATCCACCCCAAAGTCCAATGAATGACACTCTCATTTCATTTCTTCAGGAGCAACATGAAGCTCAAAGGAAGTAAGAAGGAATTCATGGCTACCTTGACCAAGGTAGTAACCGATCTAGCTTCATAACGCCTATGCACTCAAGGCGCTCCCATGGTCACATGTGGAGAAGCAAATGAAGAACGAAGTATGAAAGAGAGGTTAGAAACTCCGGTGGAGAATAAGGAGTGGGATTTTGTATTGGAACAAGTGGAGAAGGCCGAAATAATTGAAGAGGAAGAAGTGGTTGAAGACTTAGAAAATGTTGAAAGTCCATGGGAACCAAAAGTTATAGAGCCTCCTTCCGAGAAGTTTGAAATTGATGTTGAGGAGGCTAGTACACAACTTCCAAGGCATATCATGGTTGAAGAATTTAGAGAGGTTAATTAAGAAATGGATTCAATCATCGATGAGTTTTTATCTACACTAACTAATCACCTCGATGATTTTGTTGAATTCTTTTCCATTGGACATGAAATAGAGGTCAAATAAGAATGTGCACAACCTCCAAGTCTCTTGGCAAGCAATGAGGAAAAGATTGAAAGTGAAGAATCATGTTGTCAAGAGGTGGAAGTCCTTCTAAAAGGATGGACGAGAGTGGAATTCGCTTTGTCAAGATAATTAGAAACTTCTCTACCTAGGTCACCATCTATTTCTTCATTTGAGTGGGTGAAACTTGTATCCTTAAGCTTTATTGTCACACTCAAATTTGGTTTGCTTGAAACGGATGGTCAACTTAGGACCCTTTGTGGAATAAAGTGCAAGAGGAGGATGATTAGCGGTTGGCGTTGCAAATCAAGGCTCATTAAGGTTGAGACTTCAAGAATCAAGTGCAAAGATTGGACTAGTGCTCAATTGGATGGGTCTAAGAAAAGACTTTGGTATTTCATTGAGAATTCGGTTTGTTTACTACCCAAATGGAACCACAAGGATCAACTTGAAGACGGGTGTGAAAATAAGATATGGGATCCCGAATTACAAGATGAATATCAACTTTGGGAGCTCATATTTTGTGAAGAACTTCATCGAAACTTGGTGAAATCGGTTCGAAATTCTGACAACCACTTGAAGACCAAGCATTCTTGGAAGTTCAAGGATGAGTACAAGCACAAGCCACCATGACAAGGAGCTTCCCAATTGTCCAACTTAAGGACAATAAATAAAAGTTCTAGGTGGGAGACACTCTACCATGGTAACCTCTTTTCATTCTCTTGTTTATATAGTTAATGAATGAATTGAGTTTCCATTGTTAGGTAATTTCTTGCCTTGATATTACTCTTGTATATATTGCCTTATGTGTTAGTTTGTTTAGATAGGTTTATGCCTTAAGTTGTAGGTTAGTTATTTTGAATTTCATCTTTGTTTAAATTTCATTTTTGTTTAAATTGCATAGTAGAGTATTTGAAATTTTTTTTCAAAAATTTAAAGATTTTGTTAGATTTGAATTCTGGTTAGTTTAGAAATGTAAATAGTGGGTAGGATAGTCTTGGTTCTATTTTATATTTCTTAAAAAAAATAAGAGAAAAAGAGAGAGGCCTTGTCACGCGTACGCTTGACCCACGCGTACGGCGTACGCGTGACCCCCAGAATCTGAACGTGCTAGGATCGTGCGTGGACTGTGCCATCGCACGATCCCGACAGTGAGTTGTGCACGTAGTGTGTGGAAACTGTGTGTCTAGCACAATTTCTTCTCACGCGTACGTGTCACCCCCTCTTTTCACTTGTCACGTCTATGCGTCGCTCACCATTTCGCCCCTGCCACGCTTAGGCGTGACCCACGCATACGTGTGGGTTTGAATTGCATTATCCCTGACGCAAGAACTCTATTCTCATTCGCGTCCCAATTCTCTTCCAACGTCTCTGCTGAATATTGTCTAGAATGTTGTTCAGGAGTTTGTCTCCCAATCAAATCACTTGATTGCTATGAGCAAAGAGCAAAGGAAGCTAGCAAGCAAGCACGAAAATTTCCTTCGTAAGTCAAGAAATAGAGTGGCTGTGATCATGACTTTCATTGATAACCTTCAAAAGTATGAAGACCCTGCCACTGATGCTGATGAAGAAGTTGATTCGGAGGAAAGTGGTTCGGATGCCTAAGAATTGTTTCATAAAGCTGCTGCTGTCTGCTCATTTTGTCTGATGAATTCTGTTTCTTTTGATATTGTTGAACTGTTTTGTTCTCTTGGATGACTGTAATAACTTTGGATAACATTGCACCTTTGTTAATTCATTAGGACTGTGCACTAACTCTCTTTTGCAGGTTATAAGGTGCTGTTTTTGCTGATCTTTCTTATTATCCGCCCTTGATGACAAAAGGGGGAGTAATAGCAATAGGATAATAGGATGGTAAATGTGTCCTAGGAATTTTTTGGCATTGCTGCAGCTACTAGTATTTCTTTTGGGATTTTTGTCTGATTGCTGTATTAAAACTTGATTTCACATGCTGAATCCTTTTGCTGCTGTCATTAGCTTGATGTTGGGCTAATTATGTGGTGTTGTTTATTTGATATCCCTTAGACAAGATAAATGTGCATAGCTCTTTATTGTGCTTTCTTTAAGTACAATGTAAAACAGGAACAAAGAGGAAAGCATAAATCCAGGGGGAGCTAATCTTGAAAAGGAAAGGGGGAGCAACATAAAAGCAAATAACAAAAATCAAAGGGAGTTTCTAAACCTTACCCAAATTCATTTCCTTTTTATTAGTGCTTAAATCATGTTTGTCATCAAGGGGGAGATTGTTGAGTTAAGAAATTAACTAAATTAATTAGTGATGACAAACATTATTTTTGGACAAAATAAATAATTTGTGTTGAGTAATTATAAATTAAATATTACTAATTATTTATTGTTGCAGGCTAAAATTCAATTTTATAGCCCAAATGAAATGTAAAGCAAACAGTAAGGATGGTGGGCTGAAAGCAAAAATTAGAAGCCCAAGGAAAAGCAAAGAAAGAAGCCAAAAGAACCAACGGGCCAAGCTAATCAAACCAAACCCGATCCAAGCCCGTGTCCATCAATTCAAGTTAATCCCACCAAGCTTCTCATACAAGATTGAAGCCTTCATTCCCTCTCACTTGCTTTTACCAAAGCAACGTTCTTTTCTCTCTGACCATGTCAAATCACAGAAGCAAGAGAAAGTGCTTAGCTCCACACGCTATTCACAGAAGAAGAAAGAAAGAGAAATTAAGCTTGAAAGGCAGAAGTCATCTCAACAAATCCAAACCAAATCAAGCTTAGGTTATACGTAAATCTTTTCCTCATACATGCAACTCGGTTTCATCTCTTCTTCCCATCTCTCTGCTCTATCCGAAATGGGATACAAGGGAAAGGGGATTTCTGTTCTTCCCTGCTGTGTATCTACGGTCTTAAACAAGACTTGGGGACCAAGTTGGTTTTCAAGGGCTCAGATCAAGTTGACCTTTGGGAGATTTCCATGGTTGCTGTGTTATGGCTTTCGGTCAAGGTGAGGAAGTCAGAAGGAAAGTTTCTTCTCTAAGGATTGAGGTGAAAAAGTGAATCTGTGGGTTGGTGAAGCTCAAGGCTCAAGGTGTTGACCTTGGAAGAAGAACCCAGCAACATGCAAGGAGATAAATGAATCTTGCTGTTCATTCAGAAGGCAAGGAGAGAAAACCAGAGTTTGAGAATAGTGTTCTGAAAAGAAGTTTCTCTACTTGAATAATGCTTTCTTTCAAAGAAGCATTCGGCCAATACTGAAGAACTGCATCTAAGGTTTGCGAATCTGGTTTTGCACATAGCAAAGAGGCTGCTGATAAAGTCAATCTCCTTCATGTTTTACTGATTGTAATGTGCTTTTCTAAGTTTATCTTTCTGTAATTTCTTGTGAGAAAAGGCATTGTGAGAAAGATTATGAAAAAGCCATGGGTGGAAAAAGGCTGAGAGAAACACTTGAGAGAAAAGCCTAGAGTTTATTTCAGATTTCTTTAGGTATGTTTATGTCTTGTATCTTGTACCTGTAAGGTATCCCTTTCTTAGTTGGGTTAGCACTAAGAGTGAATAGTTAAGTATTAGCATAGCCAATGTTAAGTTAGGTTAGAACTTGAGTGTGAAAGGATTGGGTCAATCCTGTGAAATTGGTGTATGTAATACTGTTAACTATAGTGAAATTCTTCCATAGTTGTGGAGGAGACTGGATGTAGGTTGCATAGCACAAGGCAACCGAACCAGGATACATGTTGGTGTTAGCTTTTCTCTTCTCTGCTGTGTTCTGTTTTCTGATATTCATGAGACAAAAATAAATTGTCTCATAAATTTTTGCTGCTGAGTACAAACAGAATCAGAATTGAACGTTTGTTTTAAAAGGGTAATAACAGCAACTTAAAAAGGAAGGCATAGATTCAACTCCCTTCTCTAAGCCTACCACAACCTTCAACAAGAATAGGGACTTCCCCTATTCTCCTGTTTTTGGTTCTGCCGCTGTCAGCACAGTGCCACCTCTAGGCCGGTATTGCTCTGCCACCACTCTTCTTCCCTTGCCACTCTCTGATTCTGCCTCATTTCTAGGTTCTCCTTATTTTCATTTTTTCTGAGTTTAATTAGTTAATCTTGGTTTAGTTATTTTAATTATTAGTTTAATTTTTGTTAGTTAGGTTTGTTTTTGTTAATTAGATTAGTTAAGGATGCATGTTTAGTTAGTTCTAAGTAGTTAGGTAGTATTTGAATTGTAGTGGATTTAGTTGCTTATTTGTGTTGATAATAATGTCTAGAATCATTGGTTTACTACCTTGTTTTGATTGAATGATGTTGGTCATGGTCTTATGCTAATTTGTGAATTGCTGCTGATTGCCACTTTTGCTTGTTACTGCTTAATTCATATGAGCTGTTGTGATTTGTGCTTGTTTGATGTTAATTGGGTTCATATGGATTGATTCTTCTGTTTGTTTAAATTCGGGAACGTCCTATTTACTGTCGGAATGCTTCCAAAATTTTTTAAATTTGGTGCATTAATTGATTAGGATTTGTTAATTAAGTTGGTAATTTGTTGCTATAGTTTTGTTTTGTGACCAACTCAATTAATAAATTACTCGGCCAACGTTTCTATTTCTTTTGGTTCCCTTATGTTGCATAGTATGATTGGTTGCAATAAGAAGCTATTGTTAGCCAACTATCTTTGAACCTCTTCTATGATTTGAATTGTCAAGTTCGGTCAATTCTTTCACTTCATGATTTGAATTCAACTAATTTCCATACAATCATTGAAGTGCACACTTTTAATTTCCTAATTGACCTAAGCTTGCTAATTTGATTATTGAGGTTCTTTAAGATTGTAAAAACTGGTGCATTTTCACTTTTGTAACCAATTGCATAAAATTTTTGTTTTCAATGAATTTTGGGTTACATTAAGTGCATGTTTCAATCTTTTCACACCAATTTTTACAAATTTAGTGATCAAACACATTGATAATTGATTTCTCCTTTTTGTGCTTATTTAGCCTTATTCAATTCATCATTAATGCTAGCATTATATTACATTAATGTGAGTTTGCTTCTTCTTAACTATTTTTGAACATTTTCTTAATTTAAGAACAATATTTGCTATGCTATTAACATTTAACTTTCTCTCTTTTTCTAACTTTTGATTTTAACTAACTTTTTAACTTTTCTTTTTAATTTTTCTTTTTAAATTAACTCTTTTACTATTCCTTTAATGCATAGCAAGTTTGTTTCTTCACGGACAAGCAATTTGATTTTCCTTGTACACAATTACTTGGAATGTGAATTTGACTTATTTTTATTTTTATTTTCATTCTATTCCAAGTTGATTGCATTTTATTAACTCACTTCATGCATAAGCTTTTAATTCCTCTGTTTTTTGTCTCTTGCCTACCTATTATATTATTTTTGCCTTACACGCCTTAGCTTCTATTTGATATCCCGTTTCCTGTGAATTTTCTTTTTCAGAATGACTGACGGAAAGGGAAAGGGCAAGGCTAAGACAACCTCAAGTAAAAGAAAAAGATCACAGCCATCCACTGAGATAGCGGATGAAACCTTATCTGAGAGGCAGCTTACTGCGAAGTAGAAGGCTGATCAAGCTACACCTTCCTCAGACCGAGTGAAGTTTGCTAATCTCTACTATGAACTAAAGTTTTCGCACTTCCTAGAAAAGCGAAACCTTCACGTAGAGAGGAAGCTTGAGATACCACCCGACATGACGCAGTTTACTGAGCGTCGGATTAAGTCACTAGGTTGGGTGTTCTTGGATCGAGACTTAGTGGGAGTGAACTCATCTTGGGTCCGAGAATTTTATTGTAACTATTACCGGGCAACCCTAGATGCGATTCAGCTCCAAGGCAGGCAAATTTTAGTGACAGAGGAGGCTATTGAAGAGATCCTCCACTTTCAGCCGAAGATTAGTGATAAAGATGATTTCTGTAAGGCCGAGGAGAAGATTCACCGTATGGAGCTTGATTGGGATGCAGTCCTCTATACCATAGCTGTCCATCCTAATGTTCCTTGGGCATATGGCTCACCGGGTTGAAGTCTCCTGGGAGCAGGGTGATGAGAAACCGACAGTTGCCGGCCGTAAGAAAGTTATTCCGCACGGCAACTGGTTCGGAGATCGTCCAGCGTCTAGCCGCCGAGATCGTCAAGCACTCACTGCTTCTACAGAGCCATCTACTTCCTCTGCTACAGCAGGACCCTCAGCGACAACATCAGTACCTTCCACAGCAGTACCATCATCTACTTTCCAGCCGATCTACCGTCTCGTGCAGCGCCTTTTCGAGCGCGTGGATCAGATGGAACATCGCAATAGGCGACGTTATGCACATTTGAGGCGGATTGTGACTTCTGGAGGCATTGATATTTCTTCTGAGCCCGACACTCCAATCAGTCTGAGAAGGAGGAGGCCCAGGCTAAGGAGCCGGCAGAGCCACAGCCACCCGCAGCAAACAGTGGAGATACAGGCGATGACTGCTCTCACCCGGCTTGATTTCAGGAGCATCGATGACGATGCTAACATTTAAGTGTGGGGAGGCCGCCTTCATCAGCAGAGTTATTTTGGTAAACCATTCCATTCTAGACACTTTTATTTTATTTTATTTTCCGTACTTGCATCTTTATTTTAGTATACTTTTGGATTTTTGTACATATTGGTTGTTTTGAATACTTTTTAGTTTATCGCACTTTGCACTTTTGCTTGTATATATTTTAGACTTTGAGTTAGTTGCATCTTTTTATGTTGGTAGTATATAGATTTAGCTTAGTTATTTTAGTTTATTAGTTGTGATTGGAAAGTGTACATAATTGAATTTAGTTTATTCTGATACACATAAAAAATTGATTTGGTTGAAAATGGGAAATAAATGTTGATCAATTTGATGAAATTCTCAAGAAATTCTTTTTTCTAAAAAGGGCATTAAGATTCAAATTGACTTGAGTTGAAGTTTTCATTATTTTTAGCTTAATTATATGGTTACATCATTTAACCATGATTTTGATTCTTGTGTATTTTCTTCTCTATAATTGCAATCTTTAGTTTGTTTAATTCTATATATCCATTATTTAGTGTATATACATGCATTTATGTGATTGAGGCCATCACTTCATTATAACTCACTTAACCTAAATAGCCTACCATTTCATTTATCTTTGTTTGCCACTTTGAGCTTTTTTATTCCCCTTTTGTTCTTTATATTACCACATCACTAACCTTAAGCGAAAAATAATTAATTGTCCTATTTGAATCTTTAGTTAGCTTGAGATAGTGAGTGTGTGTGTCAACTAAGTGTGGGAAAAATGTGAGAATTTTGGTTGATAAAAATGTGTTTTACTTTTATTAAGAAATATTGAGAGCTTAGGTACATACTCATGTAATAGTATGGAAACCATATGCAGTGATGTCTTGGTATACATTATGTTCTTAAAAAAAAAAGAGAAATAATGAAAAGGGGACAAAATTACCCCTATGAGAAATTCAATAAAAATCAATGCATATGTGATTGAATTGAATTTAATACATGAGTGTGTGTGTGTGTGTGTGTGTGTGTGTATGTAAAAGTGAGATTTTGGGTAACTAAGCTTGATTTTAGAATTGTGTAGATTGTGTATGTGTTAGGTGAGAACTTAGGTTAACCAAAAATTCAAATTTTAGCTCACTTAGCCATTTAGCTATACATATAGACCTTTACCCTTAGCCCCATTACAACCTTGAAAAGACCTCATGATATTTGCATATATACATTAAATATTTGTTGATTGGTTAGATAAAAACAAACTTTAGAAAGCATGATTAGAAGAGAAGTGAGTAGATTAACCCTAAACATTTGAGCAACTAGAGTTCATATACACATCCGGTGAAGGTTCAATTGCTCAATTCCATATTTCCATCTTTGATCATTGCTTATCTTGCAAATTTGTAAATTCTTTTGAATAAATCAATTCAGTTATGAATTTGATTTTGTTATGATTATTTTGGCCCTTGATTATGCATTTATGCTTTCTTGAAAATTTGATTTACTTTGACTACATATATACTTATAGGTAAATAGATAGTAATTAGAATAGTTATATTTATATAGATAGTTTGTATTTAGATAGTTTGCATTGAATAAAATTGATAACCCCTTTTTTGTCTTTCTTGAGTTTAGCATGAGGACATGCTAATGTTTAAGTGTGGAGAGATTGATAAACCACAATTTTATGGTTTATCTTGTATTGAATTTGGTGGATTTTATCAACTTTTTCTATATTTATTCATTGAAATAGCATGGTTTTGTGAATTCTTCCTAATTGTGCTTAATGATTGAAAACATACTTTTTAGGCTTTTAATTATCTAAATTTAATCCACTTGATTCGACTCGATGTCTTGATGTGTTTGTTAACGATTTCAGGCTTAGGAGGCAAGGATTGGATTAAAGAAGTGAAGAAAAAGCATGCAAGATGGAGAATTCATGAAAAATAAGGATTCGGTGAACGCAAGGCCATGCGTACGCGTGAGGAAGAAATTTGCCAGGCCACGGGTACACGTGACATGACGCGTACGGTGACAAGCAGCACGTGATCAACTTAAAGAAACACGCTGGGGTCGGTTTCTGAGCTCACCCAATCCCAAATCCAACTCAATTCTAAAGTATTTAAGACCAAATTCAAGAAGGAACTAGGGAAGAGCAATTAGGATAGAATAGAAACATGCTTTAAGTCATATTCTAGAGAGAGACGCTCTCTCTTCTTTCTAGAATTAGGGTAGATTAGGTTAGATTTCTCTTAGATTTAGGTTTAATTCTTGCTTTGATTTAGTTCTCCTTGAAATTTATTGTTCTTACATCTTTGTTCTTTTAGTTTTACTTACTATTTCTATTATTTTGTTGCCTTTATGTTTATGACTCTTGTTGATTTGAATTTCCGTTAATGCGATTTATGTTTTATGTTTCTTATTGTTTAATTGAGTTGTTATTGTTGTTTTCTTATATTTGGTAGTTTTAGATTTTATATTTCTTGCTATTTTACCATGTTTTTCTTTTATGCCTTTCAAGTATTTGATAAAATGCTTGGTTGGATTTTAGAGTAGATTTTCATACTCTTGGCTTGTGATTGAGGACTTAGGTCCCTTGAGATCATTGATGTCCAGTTTCATTAGTGATTTAGGGTTGTTAGTTGGTTCTAGGACCAACTATGTCCACTTGAGTTAACCCTCCGATGTTAGAGGAAAACTAAGTGGAATTAATCCTTTGTAGTCACCATGTTGTGGTCAATGGTCCAAGATAGGAAACCTTGACTCTTAATCCTTGACATGAGTGATTTTTAGCATTTATAATTTCTTAGTTGTTAGTTTTATTTTCTTGTCTATCAACCTTAAAACTCCAAAAGTAACCCCATAACCAATAATATGCACACTTCCCTGCAATTTTTTTGAGAAATAACCCGAGATTTAAATACTCTCAGTTTTTATTGGTTTGCTTAAGTGACAAACAAATTAAACTTCAATTGAGGGTTGTTTGTCGGTTTAGATCTATACTTCGACGAGATTATTTTTGTGAAAATTCCATACCAACGATAATGCTCATATCAAAAGGGATGAAGAAAATAATAGTGAAAACTACAAAGGTAAGAGAGAATATTAGCAGAGATGCCAAGGCTAAGACTCAAGGTAAAAGGGCAGGGGATAAGAAAGAAAGATGTGTTGTTGGTGGTGGAAGTGGGCCTGATGTGAGGAAGAAGAATGATGCTGGGCCAAGTACTGTTGGGCCTAGTAGGGATGAACTAAGATCAAATGACAATGATGGGACCAATGAAGATAATAAAAATGCTCCTAAAAAGCCTGCAATATTTGATGAGGAAATTGAAGTGGAGCCAAGGGATGACTTAGACATAGATTTTGAGTATGAGTCAGAGGCCTCCTTGACTCCTCCGGACTCAAGTGATGAAGGGAGGGACGAATTTGATTGGCCTTAGTATGTTCCGAATGCAGAATTTGGGGAAGTTCAATTTTAGCTGAAGATGAAGTTTTAGACTTTGGAACAGTTCAAAAAGGCCCTTAAGGACTACACTATAGCTGAAGGCAGAAGAATATTTTATATAAAGAATGATAAGAAGAGGGTGAGAGCATCATGTATTCATGGAAGATTCATGGCTGGAAAGGAGATACAAAAGGAGAAGGCTAAAGCAAGACTGAGAGATAAGAGAGAAGCTAAGATAAAGGAAGATGCATCAAATGTAGGTGAAACTGACAATGCTTCTAAAGTTATTGGCAATAACAAATATTTTTATTCCAGGCTTAATGTAAGCAGTTGAAATCTGTATAAAACATGGTCATAACAATTATCTTTATTCCAGGTTAAGCTTCCAGTTAGATGTCCAAAGGAGACAGTAATCAGGGCCAAGAATTCGGGGAGTGTTAGTGCTTAGACGATGGCAGCTGCAACCAGTGGCACATCATCTAGGTTGTTCAAATTCATTCCAATACCAGGGATGAACCAGTCTTTCAAGAAATGATGCTTCTAAGAATTAGTGTGAAAGTTGTTGTGTTAGTTATGACACAATGTTTTGTTATGTTGGAGAAAGTAGACCTTATGTTTAGAATGATTTCGTTTAGTTTATGTTGAAGGAAATAAACCTTCTTTTGACTTGATTTGGTTTATGTTCCTATTGAATCCAAATATTTGTGTGGTTAACATGTTTGGGTTCTCAGGTTTATGGTACCATTTTAATAAATGGATGAAACAGACCAATGTCAATGTGTTTTTAAGGTTTACGTTGAAGGAAATATACCTTCTTTTGAATTGATTTGGTTTATGTTGCTTCTGAACTTAGCTGCTGCTTTTGTGGTTAAAATATTTTAGTTCTCAATTATGTTACCATTTTGATTAATGGATGAAACAAACCCAAAATAAATGTATTCTATTTATACTATTTCACCACAATTGACTTCATGCATATCTATCTAAATATAATGACGCATTCCAATCTAATAATTTGATATTTAACATAGAATAAACTTTGCCTAAACATCCATGACATAGATACAAAACCCGAACACAACTAACAATACACCAACTATTACACCCCTAAACAAAGCAAAAACAGTATGCTGCTTCACAAATTGCCTATCCTCATTCATCTTCAACAGCAGGTCCTCCAGCTGCTTCACTCTCTCCTCCAATCCATCCTTCAAACTTACAAAACATTCTTCACCCGCACAAGTGTCGATAGAAGCCAATATACGCCCCTCGACTACACTAACATACCCAAATATCTCATCAAACCATGCAAAAAAATCACAATAACCTTGCTTTTTCTGTACCGAGAATAATGAAAATGATAATCAACCCAACAGTCATACGGCAATTCTCAAAACTATACCACATTAAAATGACTCTGGAGTGAAGTAAGGACAACCAAAGAACAATCTATTCAGTTTTCTGGTGTTCGAGACCTGCATATTACAGCATATGTTCTGCACTTGCACTTGGGATGTTCTCCTTTTCTCAGTCGGCCCCTCGCAAATCCAGTCAATGGCACTGTCAATCGTAAACTCATCACTAATACTTCTTCCACCTCGTCTCTGACTTGCAACTGACACCGTGCCTCCACTAGCCATCATCAATGGCACTTCTCTCACCACACGAAGCTGCAAGGGTTGAATATGACAACCTAATTTAAAATTGTCCCCCACATTAAAACGGCGCCATTTTGTTACTCTGCCTAAGTGGGGACGAAATTGTCCTCTCTGAAACAACGTCATTTTGCCCCTAGTTCTAATACGACGTCATTTTGTCCAGCATGGATGGGGACCAAAATGTCCTGGAAGTGACACGTCGCAGTTAACCTGACACGTCATCCCATTAACCTCCACGTAGGACATCACCGTTAGTCCTAACTGGGTCAAATTGACTTGTGGACATATCTGGTGTATATCTAAGAACCTCAGGGTCAAAATCTTAGTTAATTTTTGTGGGAAACAAATCTATCCGATCGTAAATTTCTCGGGGACCTATTTGGGGTATTACTCTAAAACTTATTTATCGTTCATACCATTTAAAATTTTTTTATTAATATTGTAAAATTTTAAATACCATTTTTATTTTTTATCCTTAACAAAAGTTATATGCAAGGACAATTGTGGGTTACTGTTTAATCTAAAAATTATTTTTGTTGTAATTAAAATTAAGGATACGCCTTAGAGGACATGTAACCTATAGAAGTAATAAATCTACGATAAAACTTAGTATACAAGCATTTTTTTAAACCAAATTTTCAATTAAGTTAATTTTTTCTTTTTTGTTATCGTCAACGTTTTCTTTTTTTACACACTTTTTTTTGTCGCAGCCGCCACCATTGTCTTATTGTTGTTTAATTTCTTCTCCTCTTTTTTTCTTCATTTCTTATCCCCCTTTATTATCTTCATCATCATCGTCCTAGTCGTCTTCACCTTTTTTTTCCCTATATATGTTTAAAAATGGTTAAGTGAGATTTTGATCCCTATAATTTTGGCCAAAAATCAAAATCGTTTCTAACATTTTTTTACGTTCAAAATCTTCCCTAACATTAAACTTTGTTTTTGAATTATCCTTTTCTAATTTTTGAATAAAAATACCCTTATCATCTCCAATCTATTATCTTATCCAAAAACACTTTTATGCACTACCATTAAAAAAAGTACATTTTTGCATTTTAAATCCGAACATTTTGTCGTTTCAAAGCTAGAATCGTAGTTGTAGTTGTCATCGTTGCTCGCTTTTCATCCCAATGTGTATATACACATGGAAGTGTGTTATAGACTCCAAACAAGTGTAATAATCCGTGCATGCATAAGATTAAAATTATAATTTTAAGTTGTTGTGTTAAAATTAATTTCAATTATAATAATTTAATTAATAAAAAAATAACTTGTATGCATTTATTTTCTTTTTTTAATATAGTGTTAATTGTATTAACTATAAAATAGTTATTTAATCTACTTTTTTCAATAAATCAGACATATATACTCAATATGACCATAAATAATCTAATAATACTTAAATCCACCAACAAAGTTTTATATGTTGGTTTACTGTGAAGTAAGAACATATCAAAATCAACTCAAAATGAAGAACAAATTAATAGAGAATCCTAATGCAGAAAGTTCTACAATAAACCATAAATAATTTAAACCTACTGAAAAACAATTCAACGCTATCCTTTGATACCTTTGATAGCTGCAAAATATATATCTGAAACAACACTTATGGTAGTATATAAAATTATATGATTAACGTAATTATAAAATTGTTTATCAGGAGAATAAAATAATACGAATTTTTATGATAATTTTAATATTCTCAAGCTATTAATGTACAATAAGAATGCAATATCCATTAGCTCCTAGAATTGCTAAATTTTTTTAATTGATAGTAATAAATTTTAATAAATAAATAAATTTAAGTAAGACATTTTGTTATTACCTTTTCATTATAAGCTCTCAAAAACTTCTCTATATACCACATTCATCGTGCAGTTATCTTCCAAGTGCCCATGATCTTGCAACAACACTCACAGACCATCTTTACTCGTTACCCTTGATAACGCAACATACAATTGACCATAGGTGAAAACTGGCCTTGGAAGGTAAATTTCAACTTTCGATAGAGTTTGTCCTTGGAACTTATTTATTGTCATTGCAAATGACATGATAATTGGGAATTGTCTTCTTTGAAACCTGACCGGTAATGTTTCATTATTTGGAATTAAATTCAGTCTTGGGATAAGAACAATACTTTCAACTTTGTTACCGGTTAAAGTCTTGTATTCTATCACATAATTTTCCATTCTTTTAACTTGCATTCTCGTTCCATTGCACAAACCATTAGTTTGGTCTATATTCCGCAGCAACATAACAGGAGCGCCAACCTTCACAACCAACTTGTCTGGTGGTAGACCTAAACAATTTATTCCATTTAGAATCTCCGGTGAGAAAGTATCTAACTCAAATTCCATATTTTCCTCCTCAACACACACAGAGTCTGAACTTAAGTAGACTCTTTCTTGTCCAAGTAACCCTGCAGTCATCTTGTTGTTGACATCAGTGACACAATCCAGAGTTGGTGCAAGAATTTCTCTATCCTTGAAATAATTTTCAACAGATAAATTGGATAACATATCTGGATACACAAAATCAATGAGGTCATCCAAAGCTGTCTAAAAGTTCTTAACCAAAATGTCAGATGGTATATGAACGATCGATTCACCATCTGTTGTATCACTAGCCAAACCATCACCAATTTTGAGTAGCCATTCTGCAAAATTTCTGAGTTCTTGTATGTTGTTATTTTCACCTAGTGACAATCTCATATTTTTTGTAAGCTTCAAAACCTTACAATTATGCCACAAATATGAAGAATTAATAGAAGACTGAATTATATCTTGTCTTAAGTCTCTGAAAATCACAGGTAAAATTTGTTTAAAATCTCTTCCGAGAACAACAACTTTACCTCCAAATGGTAAATGAGCATTATACGAATCTGAGCACCTTAAGATGTCTCTAAGGCATTTGTCTAAAGCTTTGTAACAATACTTACTTATCATTGGAGCTTCATCCCATATGATTAATTTGGCCTTTGATATTAACCTTGCAAGAGGACTTCCCTATTTAATGCTACACAAAGAATATTCATTTATGGTCAAAGAAATTTTAAACCTTGAATGTGCAGTTCTTCCATTAGGCAACAGAAGTGCAGCAACCCCACTCGAAGCAACATTTAAAACTATACCTCCTTTAGACCTAATTGAGCATGATATAGTTGACCATAAGAATATTTTTTCACAACCACCTTGATCATCAACACAGAGTTATATGTTGTATTTGAGACTCCCATTTTTGCTTGCATTACACAAAGAATAATAACATTAGACCTTCAAAATGAAGACCATTTTACCAAATTATTTTCAAATGAGCCAAAACTAACAGTACATCAACAGAGGAAAAAACATAACGAAGAGGAGGACAAAAGTGTAAGATGAAGAAAGAAAAATCGAACGAATAGCTGTTCCAGAATGTCGAAAGGGCGCACGCGGAGACAGAGTGGTAAGACGCAATGGCAGCGGTTCTAGAACGGGGCAGCGATGGCAAGCACACGCGACGGGCTTCTTCTTCAAGTAATTAATAGCCGCTAGGTTTCTCATAGTAAGTGAGGGGAATTGCTACCCAATAACGTGACTTTTCAAAGGAGGAGGGGAAGGTAGAATTATGAGGGTAGGTGAGGGAGTGAATCACTAAATGGTTAGGTTAGAGAGTGTTTTGCTTTGTTTATGATTGGGCTTGGGTGGGTTAGCGAGTTTTTGGAGTAAATAGAGTGTAGTTGGATTGTGTCCCGTATAAGGAAAAAAAAAAAAAAACAAAAGGAGCTGTATAGATATATTTTTTGCAATATTTATTTACGTTAATTTTTATTTTTTCATAGGCTTCTATTACTTTTAAAATATCTATTTAATACATCATATGTTAATATTAATAGTATTTTTTAAAAAGATATTTTTAAAAATAATTATAACATGATTATAAATATAATATAAATAAATATGTCAAATAAAAGGTTAAATCAATATGCTTACCAATGCCTTTGTTGAATTTTGCAAATTGGATAATTAGTATGTATTCGGTTGTTTGGTAATCACGTAGATAATTGAGTAGTTGAGTTACAAATTGATCCCACAGTGTGCATCTAATTTTTTCCTCATTTCTAAATAAAAGCAGAAATTAAAAGAAATAAGTAATAATATATAATAATAAAAAAAAGATTTTGCATATGATAGATAATTGTTACAAAACAAATTATAATAATTGTGAAATTTTAAATCTTCACATATTGAAAATTATGGAGATCAACCACAATGTAATGGCCACTTTTTTCTATTTTTGACCATGATATAAGTTCTCTTTTTTCGGTCAAGAGTCCAATAACATCTAATTAAAAAAATGAATTAAAAGCATGAAATTAAAGATAAATAAATGAACAACATAATAATAATAATAATACAAATAAACTACGTACCAAATAAGTTAGCTTTTTCATTTGTTTGTCTCAATATATCAGCATGATCGAGAAAATTGAAATGATTGTCAGGAATGTTACGATCATCGATCATATTTACTATACGTGACTCCTTCTTAAAAATTATTCTACACACATGTGTAGTCGGAAGATAAATTCCGCTTGATTCCTCAATCAGAAAATTTGAGAAGACATAAACCTTCCCCTCGATCAAATCATTCTCAAACATCTTTGCCAAATAATTCTTGATTGAACAATAAATTTTATCACACTGTAAAACAAATTGAAAATGAAGACTATTAGTGCTTATAACTCTATTAAATCGCACTGTCGTTGATTCGTCCAAGAATTTACTTATCAAATAAATTTAAAATATGAACAAAAAATATCTATAAACTAGACCTATCATCACTTAAAGAAATCATAGAGGATAATCAACCTACCTTATCATCCATGAGAACTATTTCTAGGTAAGCTATCTTACTCTTGTCAACTTTGGATGGGACTTTCTATAACCTTATAATCCTTGTCTCTATTTTCCAAACCTTTTCATTACATAATCTACTGTAGGTAATACTGTTGATAGAATCATAGCTTGTAGCCATTAAGTATGAAAAATAATAAAGAGAAAAAGAAATATGAATGAGGTACGAATTTACTAGATGATAAATAATTGTAACAATTGACTATTACGACTTATATATATATATATATATAGTACGGATTTTTAATGGAGATACTTACTACAATTAGAAAAAATTATATAAATTGAC
>NC_029793.2:121583862-121588132 GCF_000816755.2 Arachis ipaensis
TTCGACATATATATATATATACACACAAGGTACGAATTTTTAATGGAGATACTTGCTACAATTAAAAAAAAAATTATATAAATAGAGACACCTGCTAAGTATATATATATGTTATTCACATTAATTATATGTCAAAATTTTTATGAAAGAGATAAAAGAGGAGATATATAAATATGTATAATATTATTGCTATATATGAAGCAGATTTAAATTGGTATAATTATAGAGACTTACTATAATTATATCAAATCTAATTATGACTGTAAATAAATAAAATAGATAACGATTAATACTATTTTTTTAATATTTAAAATTTAGGGCAATTTACGTTAGTAAATTGTTTGATCCCCAATATTACGCAAATGCATTGTTTTCAAATTCAATACGCAAATGCGTTGTTTCACTATTTTATGTAAACCGCTACTGGCAGTAGCGGTTTACAGGTGTGCATAAACCGCTACAACCAGCCGCGGTTTATGTGTGTGAGTGTGTGAGTGTAAACCGCTGCTGGCAGTAGCGGTTTACGTGTGTGTGTGTGTGTGTGTGTGTGTAAACCGCTATTGCCAGTAGTGGTTTACGTGTGTTGCGTTGCCTATATAAACCGTGGTTGTAGCCGCGGATTATGCATTTAGATGGTTTGTGGAGTTTTTTAGAGAGAGAAAATTCTAGAGAGAGGTCAGAGCAAGTTGTGAGCGGGTCCGAGGTATCTCAGCGGCGAACTCTGGCCAGTTATCATGGCAGGCAGGACCCTGTACCGACTGAACGGTGTTGCGCATATTGCCGGTTCTATTGGGGACGAGGTTAGTTAACATTTATTTTTTTCTAGGCTTTGCATATGTTAGTCAGAAAATGGTAGGTTAGGTAGACGAATTAGAATTTATAGAATATTCCCTCTAGTTTGAAATTAGGCTTTGCATGCTAGGATGTTAGTTCACTAGTTAGGGAAAGGGATAGCTGACGTTAGTGAATTATTTTAGTTTGGTTAGGGTATTTATATGATATGAAGTTTTAAATTTTAAAACTTTATAGTATTTTAACATTTTTGGCTGTTATTTATTAAAGTATGGATGTTGTTATTTTTCCTATCGTGACTAGGGAATTTTTTTATTTTTTATTTAGGAGAATCTGTTGATGGTTTAATATATTTGTATCCGGTTAGTTATGGCAAATTTTTTAAGGATAGGAGAATTTAATTGGACTCTGTATATCTTTCTTGTTCTGTGCAGCCCACTAGGTGTATATACAGTGTGAGTCGGTAACAGAATATGCCCTTGCATGATAGGATCATCCCGTATTTAGAGAGGGTTGGATTTTACCATTTGGCCTGGCTAAACACCGAATGATTCTGGTTGGATGAGCCACTGGTTAGTGTGTTCGTTGAGAGGTGGCGTCCTGAGATGCATACGTTCCACCTACCTTTCGGAGAATGCACAGTGACATTGCAGGATGTGGCATTTCAGCTAGGGCTGCCTGTGGATGGGGAGGCTGTGAGTGGTTGCCTTGGTGAGTTTGAGACATACATGGAGGGTGGCCGACCAGCTTGGGAGTGGTTTGAGGACCTATTTGGTGAGCGGCCTCCACCGAATAAGGTCAAGTAGATGACAGTACACTTTACATGGTTTCGCGATAGGTTTAGGGTGCTACCAGCAGATGCGAGCGAGGAGACTGTCCGCATCTACGCATGGGCCTACATCATGATGCTGTTATCGACTCAGTTATTTGGGGACAAGAGTGCGAACCGGGTACATATACGGTGGTTGCCATTTGTGGCAAACCTTGATGACATGGGGAGGTATAGCTGGGGTTCGGCCGCTCTGGCATGGCTGTACCGATGCATGTGTCGGGTAGAAGAACAGAAATGTGACTAATCTTGCGGGCCCGCTCCAGTTGCTACAGAGTTGGATATTCTGGCGGTTTCTGTCTTTGAGGCCGGAAGGGTTTGAGGCTTTCTCTTTCCCGCTGGCATCCAGGTATGTGTTATGTTTTTTTACTGTTAACAAATTTCTTTGGCGTTTTTATGGTAGTTTGTGTCTCATATTACTTAAATTTAGGTGGTCTGCCTACTTACCTCCTAACGATGGAAAGGAGCAGAGAGTCATAAGGTATCGGCTTGTATTGGATCGATTGACCAGCTGGGGTCGACTGAGGATTAGGTGCCGATGCTCCAGAGCTATCCACACCATCTTCCAACTTCGCAAACAGCTCAGTTATCCTCACCTCCGGAAAACTACGCCTGCAGTGAAACAAGACCTGCAAGTCTTCATCCGACCCGATCACGAAGGTCTCATATCTCACACCAGTTGAGACAACGTCAATGGGAATCTTGTAAAATAATTTTTTTACCCACTTTATCCCACACGTACCGAGCTTTTGTAATATGCTTTGCTTAATCTCCGCCAACGTATTCGACGATCGGATAAAAACACTAAGCGGTTCTCTATCCGTGAATTTTACACCGTGCCTTTTGCTCTTTTGAATTTTTCCAGAGCAGTGAACCAGAGCCACAAAACTATCCTCCCCCTCCATTTGTGAATAACACTCTACCTCTCCACATTTGGCCCCTCTATGGTTTATATAGGCAGCCCCATTCAGCCCATCACACGTAAACCGCTACTGGAAGTAGCGGTTTACACACACACACACACACACGTAAACCGCTACTGCCAGTAGCGGTTTACACTCACACACACGCACGTAAACCGCTACTGCCAGTAGCGGTTTACACTCACACACACACGCACGTAAACCGCTGCTGGCAGCAGCGGTTTACACTCACACACTCACACACATAAACCGCGGCTGGTTGTAGGATTTACATAAAATAGTGAAACAATGCATTTGCGTATTGAATTTGGAAACAATGTGTTTGCGTAATATTGGGGGTCAAACAATTTAGATGCGTAAATTGCCCTAAAATTTACTGTAAATATAAAAAATAAAATTACTAATGATTAAAAATTTGAGTAGAAAACAAAACTTCATAATAAAAGTTCAATTTTTATGACTAATTAATCTTATGTCCATATAATATTATTATTATTATATACTGATTAAAATTGTGAATATGTACTAATAAAATTATTACATATAAATGAGAATTAGAACTATATCAATTATATTAATTCGAAATTATTATTATTATTATTATTATTATTATTGAATAATGATGATAATTCACGTGATAATAACTTTTACCAATAAAACATCTAAAATTAAATAATATTCAAGTATAATTAGGTGACAATTATAATTCAAATTATTGCATATGAAGTCACGTGAATTATTATTATAATTGATATAATTGTTATATATACTCTCAATATTATCGATTATATCAATTTAACTATATCAATCATATTTAAATTATTAGTCAATAATTTTAATGCAAATTCTTGCTATAATTAGGTTATTCTTATGTTATTATCTTGTATTAATCATTATAATTAATTCAATAGAGATATCTATTCAGTATATATGTTATCTACATTAATTATATGTCAATATTTTTAAGAAAGAATTAAAAAAAGAGATATATAAATATATATAATATTATTACTATATAAAAAACAAATATAAATATATATAGACTGTATTATTAAAAAAATAAAGCCTATATATAAGAATAACAAAAAACTCAAGTAAGGATTTATTGGTTTTTATGGTTTCTATTACGCTTAATGAAAATTGAGCGATCTACAAAGTAAATACTGAGGTGATTACTATATAATTTTGTTATTAAGGTAATTACTTATTATTAAGGTAATTTTTTATTATATAGACTTTAGTAAAACAAAAATAAATATGTAAATTATTTATTATTAAGGTAATTTTTATTATATACAGTAATTACACATCATATATTAATTTTGTTAAAATTATATAATTTTATCATATCATGATTAGAATTATTATTTTTTATCATGATCAAAGAAATTTTGGACAATGAATAAGAATATTATACTTGATATATTATGTATTGAAATTTAGAAATATAAATTCTATTATATATTTCTAAACAAACCTAAACAACTCTACACTAATAGCTCGTGTCATATCGTGTTTTTCAATACTTATATTTAGGAACATATAGAATTTTAATAATAATACACGGATAATTGAAATAGTTTATATACGGGTTTTTCAAGTTATTATTATTATTATTATTATTATTATTATTATTATTATTGAATAATAAATAAGAATTAAAATTATATCAATATTTTTATAATTAATATAATTAAAATAACTAAAAATATTTAAAATTAACATA
>NC_029793.2:121588959-121591976 GCF_000816755.2 Arachis ipaensis
AATGTACATTATTAATATCATAAGATTTGATCATTTTATAATTAGAATCAAATATTTTTAGGAGAATTATAAGGTACATATGTTATATGGTATAGAGATACAGAGATTCCTTCCTTTTTAATGTTCAAAGGACACGTAGTTATTTTTCTCAAAGCAAGGCAAGAGAATGTAATGGTTCATTAACTCTTCAATAACTTGCTTAAGTGGCTGATCTCTTAGTCAAATCATATTCATCACTCATCAGTTACACTAGCTATTACTATGCTGAACTTTTTTTTCTTTGGGTATTATTTGGTGTTTTATTTTTTTTTAGCTTTCATTTGTTGTTTATTTTTTTTCTTTTTTTGGCACATAAATTCATTGTTATTAGGTGAATTTTCTAGTGTCTACAATTTTTTTTAATTTATCTAAAAATAGAAATAGAATAAAGTGAAATTTATCTCTTAAATTTTGAATTTTATGAATAAATATTAGGCATTGTTATTATACTTAAATGTATGTTTCAAGATATTTTCCTTTTTTATTTTTCTTATGCTAATTATATTCTCTATTTCGTTTATTATTTTTTCTATAGAAATTTAATTTTCAATGATTTTATAAGCAACACTTTGTGTATTTAATTTGATACATTATAAATAATTGGTTGAATATCCAATTTGATTCTGGATAATTTTTTTAAAGGATTATAAGACTTTTAGTAAAAAAAAAAATACTTTTTTTAATTTTTAATTTTTAACTCCGTAAAATTGATTAACCCCTCTATCAATAATAATCTCTCTCTTAGATTAACGAAACGTACCTACATAACACGTTAATCAATTGACCTGTCCATTAAATGTTTCATGTTTGACATGCTTAATTTTGTTTTCGTTGCAGCACAAATGCACAATGTTAATTTTGATCAATTTTGTTATAATAAAAAAGTCCTTCACATAAAAAATTAGATTCATTAAGTCTTTTGAATTCATTTTCATAGTCTTATAATTGATATGATTATATTGGTACGCTAACAAAGGATTATGAAAAGCAGTAAGAATGAGAACGGGAAAAAAGAAAGAAACAAAGGAGCGTAACCGAGAGAGAGAAAGAGAGAAAACGGAAACCTCCACCAAATCTTTTCCTTCACTTTCTTGCAATCCGTAACTCCAATAAAAAATCTAATCCGGTAAAAGTATTCATATCTTTCTCCTCTACACGTTGGCACCACTTTTGATCGGTGGAAGTTGACGGTGACGTAACTCCTCTATCTCTTGAGTTCGGCCAACAGGAGTTTTAGGAGGCACAGACGATTCTGGACGTTTTCTTCTTCGATAGCTCGATCAGAAAGCTTCTTCGGAGCTTTGAATATTTTGATTCCGTACGAAGGTATGGTTTTAGTTTCTCGTAGTTAATGTTTAATGTCACGCGAAAACTTAGGCTAGAAGACCTTAAGATAGGAATGAAATGAATGAATAATTGATGGATTGTGTATATGGTATAAAATGTGAGGTTTAGCTGTTGTCAATAATTTGCTGTTGAAGTTGGTCAGTTTGAAAAAAGATTTAAATATTGTTATTAGTCTGATTTTGAAATAATTTGTTACTGAAAACGATTTGAAGGACTGAGAGGTGTTTGATTCGTTAGTTGGGACCCTTGAAGGGTGGCAGAAATTCAAGTTTTAAAGGAGATACTGCCAAAGTTTCTATAAGAATTAGAGTTTTGATTTGAGATGTTATTCTAAAAAGGAAAGAGATTATCTTGTAGCTTGAGTATTTGAGACTATTTGTTGACCCTCTGTCGCAAGATGTGACCGGACACTTTAACTCCCCAGATTCCCCATGGGCATGCATATATATATGGACATTGAATATTATATTTGAGCTTGGAGTTTGACTTCATGGAATATTATTGAGCTTGGAGTTTGGCTCCATGGAATACTATATTATTGAGTTTGGAGTGTGACTCCATGGAATATTATATTTGAGCTTGGAGTTTAACTCCATGGAATATTATTGAGCTTGGGGATGCGCGCACAGAGGGACTGTCCAATGGTTAACTACCAGGACGTGTCGGGTTGGCTGTATAACCGACAGATGAGACTCATCAGCCATAGGACAGGCATACATCATATGCATTTGTTTGATTTGTTTGGATGTGCACTGTTTAGTTTGCTTAACTGTTAAATTCTGCTTATCTGCTACTTGTTCTACTTGCTGTAAATGCTTCTCTATTTGTGTTTTCCTTGTCTGTAAAGTTTGTCTATGCAACTAAGAGGCCCCTTGTCTGGCGGAAGAATGACGAGGGTTATTCCACCAGTGATTCGGAGGATTGGAGGAGACAGAACGTGAAGTATTGGGTTAAAGTTAGATTCAGAACTAGAATACCTTAGACAATTTACCTAACTTCTGGTTTAGTTGAATTCTTAAGCTGAAATCTGAGTGTCGAAGTTCTAGGAATGTCTTTGGCTCTCCCGGGACCTTTTATATTAACTATGCGGGCACCTTTACCATACTGAGAACCTCTAGTTCTCACAACATACTATGTTGTTGTTTTCAGATGCAGGTCGAGAGGCACCTCGTTGAGCGTCTGGAGACCCTCCATACAAGCGAAGAACTATCCTTTGGACTGTCATATTTTGTTTTATGCTACGTATATATGTTTATAGAATCTCCGCATGTACATATTTGTGTTTTGTCCCTCCTAGAGGTTAACTTGGAGATACAGGTGTTTATTTTGTGGTTTGAGTTTTATTTTGGATTGTATATAGATATATATAATCACATACTCTAGCCAGCCTTAGCTTCGCAGGTCGAGTCTAGAGCTTGCTATCTGTATTTTGAAACTCTGATGTGTATATATTTTCAGTTTCCTTTTGATCTTACCTATCCATTTTATGAATATCCATGCGAGAGTCACACGATTTTCTGTTTATCGTTCTTGTTTAGCTTATCTTTCAAGGCTCTTAGATATAATTTCTTTCAACTATATTTATATGTCTTTTCTTTTAGAGGTCGTAATACCTTGTCACCTCTGCTTTA
>NC_029793.2:121592125-121606822 GCF_000816755.2 Arachis ipaensis
GATTCCCCCATGGGCATGCATATATATATAAATATTAAATATTATATTTGAGCTTGGAGTTCGTCTCCACGGAATACTATATTATTGAGCTTGGAGTTTAACTCCATGGAATACTATATTATTGAGCTTGGAGTATGACTCCATGGAATATTATATTTGAGCTTGGAGTTTAACTCCATGGAATATTATTGAGCTTGGGGATGCGCGCACAGAGGGACTGTCCAATGGTTAACTACCAGGACATGTCGGCTTGGCTGTATAACCGACAGATGAGACTCATCAGCCATAGGACAGGCATACATCATATGCATTTGTTTGCTTTGTTTGGGTGTGCATTGTTTTAGTTTGCTTAACTGTTAAATTCTGCTTATCTGCTACTTGTTCTTCTTGCTGTAAATGCTTCTCTATTCGTGTTTTCCTTGTCTGTAATGTTTGTCTATGTAATTGAGAGGCCCCTTGTTTGGCGAAGGAATGACGAGGGTTGTTCCACCAGAGATTCAGAGGATTAGAAGTGACAGAAAGTAGAATGTTGGGTTAAAGTTAGATTTAGAACTAGAATACCTTAGACAATTTACCTAACTTCCGGTTTAGTTGAATTCTTAAGCTGAAATCTGAGTGTCGAAGTTCTAGGAATGCCTCTGGCTTTCCCGAGACCTTTTATATTAACTATGTGGGCACCTTTACCATACTGAGAACCTCCGGTTCTCATTCCATACTATGTTGTTGCTTTTCAGATGCAGGTCGAAAGGTATCTCATTAGGCGTCTGGTCACCTGAAGCGAAGTGGTTACTGTGTTATTTTGTTGTACAGTGATGTATATACATGTACTTAGCTTTCTCTCCACATAACTTATTCTTTTTGATCCTCTTAGAGGTTTATGGAGAGGCAGGATTTTGTTTATGTACATCTTGGGTTTTGGATATGTATATATATGTAAATATTCTCCGGCCAGCCTTGACTTCGCAGACTGAGTTAGGAGCTTGTTATTTGGTACCTGTGGCTTTCGATTCCTACTTTTATTGTCTTACGTTTCATAGTTATAGTTTACCTCACACGCAAGTTGTTCCGTTTCCGGAGCGTGGCGCTTTTTATTTTGCGATTTTGTTTTACCCATTTTTCAAGGCTCCTAGTCTATTATATTCTTTCTACTATTATAAGAATTTATTTTAATTTTTCTTAAGTCGTAATACCTCGCCACCTCTACTTTACGACTTAAGCATAAAGTTTTGGGTGGTAGGGTGTTACAACTTTCATACCTAATATTTATATAATTAAATAAAAATTTCAAATATAAAGATCAACTATCCAAATTTATGTAACTTTTTCTCAATTGACTTTTCACCAATTAAAGAAAATATCATTTACAATGTGTTATTAGCTATAATTTTCAACCATGAAATATTTACCACCTTCAATAGTGATTATACTAAACTAATGTTTCAATTATTTAAAATTAAATCCTAATTGATAATTCTAAAATAAAACCAAATTATTCCAAAAAATTTTATTGACTTCATAATAAATAATATTTAATTGGTAATTTAGTGTCAACTAAAATTATATATTCAAATACCACTTAAAACATTGTTTTTTGTGTTTTCATGAGTAGATATAATTTATAATTTTAATTAATTTTTTTTACTATTACTATTTGCATAATCATCCTTTAATGTAATTTTTTATTACAATAACATAAATTTAGTATTTGTTAGATGTATGCCAAAAATGTGCCATACATATTTAACTGGAAAAAGACTAAAATTATTGTAAAATATTCTAAATAAAATTGAATTAATTTATTTTATAAAGATAAAATTAAATTTCTTTGATCGATCTTCCAAGTAAAACAAACGTTTTTCCTAAAAAAAATCTTCATATTAGTTTTATAAACTAGGTAATATACAATGAATAATCTTATAGTTGTTTGGATTATATGAAAGCAAACTTGATTTTAGTGCAAGAAATTCAAGGGTATTCTACCAGCATTTCTTGTTGTTGGTTATATTCCATTTTCACCCTTATGATCCCACCTTTTTCTCATAAGAAGAAAAACAAAAAACAAAAAAACTAAAACATGTTACAGCATGGATAAATAAGGATGAATGCTCATTTAAGGGTGGATCTGATTTTCTATGTAAGGAGCAAATTCTCATGGAAAAGTACAATTAATAAAGTTTGAATAGTTGAATTTATTTGTCTATAAAAGCATGAATGAGACAAATGGATTTTACACAATTACAAATACTTCTCTTTCTCTTTCTCTTTACAACAATAAAATTATCTTCTCTCTTTATACACTATTAATAATTTCTCTTTATCTATCTTTATGTTACTGTATATAAATATATAAAGTATTTTATCAAGTCACTTATATTAATATTAGAGTCTTCTATTTACATTTTATTTTATATTACCTCTTCCTTATTTATTTATTTAGTTATTTTATAACACGTTATCAGCACGAGACTCTGATCAAATTTTTAGGAAGACTCAGGTAACAAATTTTTATCATGGATATTAGATGCTGAAACAATTATTTATCTGGAAACAATTATTTATCATGGATATTAGATGTTGAAATCCATCTTGATTCAATGGATCTTGGAGATACCATTAAGGCTGAAAATAATGCATCCCAGAAGGATAAAGCTAAAACCATGATTTTTCTTCGTCGTCATCTTGACGAAGGATTGAAAAATGAATATCTTACATTAAAAGATCCTGCAGATCTTTGGAAAGACCTTGAAGAAAGGTATAATCATCAGAAAACGGTGAGACTTCCTCAAGCCCGATATGAATGGACGCATTTGCGTTTACAAGATTTTAAATCTATAAATGAATATAATTCTGCAATGTTTCGAATCACCTCACGAATGAAATTGTGTGGGGAGAAAATAACTGATCATGATATGTTGGAGAAAACTTTCTCAACCTTCCATGCCTCGAATGTGCTCCTGTAGCAGCAGTATCGAGAGAAAGGGTTTAAAAAATATTCTGAGTTAATTTCTTACCTTCTTGTTGCTGAACGCAACAATGAGTTGTTATTGAAAAATCATGAAGCGCGCCTAGCTGGCGCTACCCCATTTCCTGAAGTAAATGTGGCAAATTACCCTAGAAGAGGTATATGGCAAGGTTTTAATAATAAGAAAAATTATGGAAGGAAAAAGAATTATGTTCAAAAGAGAGGATCTCATCAGAAGTGGGATAGAGAAAGGAATATCGGGCAGAATAAATCAACAGAGGATAAGTGCTTCCGTTGTGGTGGAAAGGGCCATTGGTCACGTACCTGTCGTACCCCAAGGCACCTAGTCGATCTTTACCAGGCATCTTTGAAAAAGGACGACAAAGGAAAGGAAACAAATTTTGTCTCAAATGATGCTGAGAACTCCACCACTCATTATGATGTATCTGATTTCTTTGAGGATCCTGAAGGATATATTGGTCATTTGATCAATGATGGAATAGTTTAATATGTGGGACTGTGAAGTATATATGTAAATAAATAATGTAAAGAACTTATTGTTAAGTTTTATTTTCTATGTATTTAAGTTTCAAATGTGATGTACATAAATAATGAAATATTAATGTTTATGAATTTTGAAATTATTAAATGTGTCAAATTTTAAAATAAAATTTTAGTATATGACATTATTTTATGTACAGTGTTTCTTAGAAAAATAATTCTGATCAAGTATTCAATTTAACTGTGCATACTACTCATTTTATTATTATTTGTTTTTGAAGAGAATGGCAAGGATATGTAATGAAGATGTATGCCTTGCGGATAGTGCAAGTTCGCACACTATTCTTAAAAGTGATATATATTTTACCCATCTTGTGCCAAAAGAGGAATATGTTAATACTATTATTGGGTCAGGCAATGTGATAGAAGGCTCCGGAAGAGCTATAATTTTGTTTCCTGGAGGAACAAAATTAATAATAAATAATGCACTGTTGTCTACTAAGTCTCGTAGAAACTTGTTGAGCTTTAAAGATATTCGCCGAAATGGATATCATGTTGAGACAATGAATGAGGGAAATCATGAGTATTTATGTATCACAACTCATGATTCAAATAAGAAAGTTATATTAGAAAAATTACCCTCACTTTCATCTGGGCTGTATTATATGAAGATTAGTGCAATTGAATCACATGCCATTGTAAACCAGAAGTTTACTAGACCAAATGAGTTCATAACTTGGCATGACCGATTGGGTCATCCGGGAACAACCATGATGAGAAAAATTATTGAAAACTCTCATGGACATTCACTAAAGAACCAGAAGATTCTTAAAACTAGTGAATTTTGTTGTGCTGCGTGTTCTCAGGGAAAGTTAATTTTAAGGCCATCACCAGTAAAGATTGGATTTGAGTCCCCTGAATTCCTAGAAAGGATTCAAGGTGATATATGTGGACCTATTCATCCACCATGTGGATCTTTTAGATATTTTATGGTCCTAATAGACGCATCTTCGAGATGGTCACATGTGTGCTTATTATCTTCTCACAACCTGGCGTTTGCGAGATTACTGGCTCAAATTATTCAATTAAAAGCACAATTTTCAGAAAATCCAATCAAAGCAATTCGTCTTGATAATGCTGGTGAATTTACTTCCCAAGCTTTTGATGCTTATTGTATGGCTAATGGAATAAGTGTTGAATATCCAGTAGCTTATGTTCACACACAAAATGGGTTAGCAGAATCACTTATTAAGCGCCTCCAATTAATTGCTAGACCCTTGCTTATGAGAACAAATCTCCCAACCTCGGTTTGGGGGCATGCGGTTTTACATGCCGCAGCACTTATTCGTTTGAGGCCAACGAGTTATCATCAATTCTCTCCTATGCAATTAGCTTTTGGCCAGCAGCCAAATGTTTCTCATTTACGAATATTTGGGTGTGCAATATATGTTCCCATTGCACCACCTAATCGCATCAAAATGGGACCCCAAAGAAAATTGGGGATATATGTTGGATATGATTCTCCCTCTATAGTGAGGTATCTTGAGATACAAACTGGTGATGTGTTTAAAGCCCGGTTTGCGGATTGTCATTTTGATGAATCAAAATTTCCAACATTAGGGGGAGAGAATAAGCTTCCTGAAAAGAAACTTAATTGGAATGCATCATCCTTGATGCATTTAGATCCTCGATCAGGGCAATGTGAACTGGAAGTTCAAAAGATTATACATTTGCAAAGAATAGCAAATGAATTGCCTGATGCATTTTCCGATACAAAGAGGATTACCAAGTCGTATATACCAGCGGAAAATGCTCCAATTCGAATTGATGTCCCAGTAGGACAAGTAGCCACTGAAGCAAATTCACGCCAGAAGCGTGGCAGCGCGAAAAATGCCCCAATTCGAATTGATGTCCCAGTTGGACAAATTGCCACTGAAGCAAATACACGCCAGAAGCGCGGCAGGCTTGTCGGTTCCAAAGATAAAAATCCTCGAAAGAGAAAAGAGGTAAACATTCCTGTGGAAAAAGACATAGTAAAGACACCTGCAGTTGTCCAAAATTCTGATATAACGCCAGAAGATGTTCAGGTACCTGAAAATTGTGAAAACGACGAGATCTCGATAAATTATGTCTTTACAGGAGAGAAATGGGACCGAAATAAGACAATTGTCAATGAAATATTTGCATATAATGTAGCATTAGATATCATACATGAAAGTAAGGATCTTGAGCCAAGATCAGTCGAAGAATGTCGACAAAGGAATGATTGGCCAAAATGGAAAGAAGCCATGAAGGCTGAATTAGACTCACTTGCAAAATGTGAAGTTTTTGGACCTGTAGTCCGTACACCTGAAGATGTAAAACCTGTTGGATATAAGTGGGTATTTGTGAGAAAACGAAATGAGAAAAATGAAGTTGGGCGCTATAAAGCCCGACTTGTGGCACAAGGTTTTTCACAAAGGCCCGGTATAGATTATGAAGAAACGTATTCCCCTGTAGTGGATGCGATAACATTGCGTTATTTGGTCAGTTTATCTGCATATCATAAACTGCATATGCATTTAATGGATGTGGTAACAGCCTATTTATACGGCTCATTAGATCGGGATATCTATATGAAAGTCCCTGAAGGACTAAAGATATCTAAACCATCTAGTGAATATTCGCAAGGGTTATACTCAGTCAAATTGCAAAGATCTTTATATGGTCTAAAGCAATCTGGATGAATGTGGTATAATCGTCTTACTGAGTATCTGGCCAAAAACGGATTCAAGAATGATGATATCTGCCCATGTGTTTTCATAAAAAAAAAACTACATCTGGGTTCATTATAATTGCTGTGTACGTTGATGATTTAAATATCATTGGGACTCCTGAAGAGATTCCAACAATTATAAAAACTTTAAAAGAAGAGTTTGAGATGAAAGATCTTGAAAGAACTAAATTTTGTCTCGGCCTGCAGATCGAGCATATAAAAAGTGGGATCTTTATTCATCAAACAACATACACAGAAAAGATCTTGAAGAGATTTTATATGGATAAGTCACATCCATTAAGTACACCAATGATCGTAAGATCTTTGGATGTGGAAAAGGATCAATTCCGTCCCAAAGAAGAGAATGAAGATATCCTTGGTCCTGAAGTACCATATCTTAGTGCCATTGGATCACTAATGTATCTTGCTAATAATACACGATCTGATATATCATTTGCTGTGAATTTACTAGCAAGATATAGTTCCTCTCCAACCAGAAGACATTGGAGTGGAATCAAACAAATCTTTCGATATCTTCATGGGATGGTTGATATGGGATTGTTTTATCCCTATGGATCCAAGTCACAACTAGTTGGCTATGCAGATGCCGGATACTTGTCTGATCCACATAAAGGGAGATCTCAAACAGGATACCTGTTTACATATGGTGGAACAGCTATATCATGGAGGTCCACGAAACAGACGATTGCTGCAACATCCTCTAATCATGCCGAAATACTGGCGATTCATGAAGCTAGTCGCGAGTGTTTTTGGCTGAGGAGTCTGATCCAATATATTCTGTCATTATGTGGACTGATTAATCATAAGATAGCTCCAACTATCCTGTTTGAAGATAATGCAGCATGTATTGCTCAACTTAAAGGCGGATACATCAAAGGCGATAGAACAAAGCATATTTCTCCCAAATTCTTCTTCACTCATGACCTTCAAAATCAAGGGACAATTGATGTCCAACAGATCCGTTCAAGTGACAATCTGGCAGATTTATTCACAAAGTCACTCCTGAAATCCTCTTTTGAAAGACTGGTACATAAGATTGAGATGCGCCGATTTCGAGACATTAAATAATGTTAGCAAGAGGGGGAGACTGTACTCTTTTTTCCTTGGTCAAGTTTTTTTTTTTTTTTGACAAGGTTTTTAATGAGACAGTCCCCATCACAAAGGATATTGTACTCTTTTTCCTTCACTAAGGTTTTTTCCACAGGATTTTTCTTTAGTAAGGTTTTAATGAGGCAATAATCCTAAATGATCATCCAAGGGGGAATGTTACAGCATGGATAGATAAGGATGAATACTCATTTAAGGGTGGATCTGATTTCCTATGTAAGGAGCAAATTCTCATGGAAAAGTACAATTAATAAAGTTTGAATAGTTGAATTTATTTGCCTATAAAAGCATGAACGAGACAAATGGATTTTACATAGTTACAAATACTTCTCTTTCTCTTTCTCTTTACAACAATAAAATTATCTTCTCTCTTTATACACTATTAATAATTTCTCTTTATCTATCTTTATGTTACTGCATATAAATATATAAAGTATTTTATCAAGTCACTTATATTAATATTAGAGTCTTCTATTTACATTTTATTTTATATTACCTCTTCCTTATTTATTTAGTTATTTTATAACAAAACAAAAAAAATCCTCATTATTTTGCACGTTTCCAGCTAAGGAAGTAATGACTTCCAAGCTAGCTCTGAGCCACCTTTAATCTTCTCTATCAAGCTCCTGCTATACTTCATACCACGTGTTGTTATATGTGTGGTTAAAATGGAATATATGTATATATCTGTACAAATTTACTTCTTTAATTACATGAAAATAGTACTTTCTAAAAATAAAGATATGTTCCTAAATTAGTATAATTATGTATTATTCATTAAATATTAATTATAATATAATTATAATAAATATATTTTTTATAAAATAATTTAGAATAGAAAAAACTGCATTCATTTTGGAAAGAAAACGGAATCACGAGGGATCGACACCTCACCTTTATTAGTTGGAGAAAATCCAGTTTTAGTATATTAAGTAAATTTCAAAGCTGACTCTAATCCCTATAATTACAAATGCTTCATCGTCTATTATCTTTTTACAAATGCTAGTTACTCACAATCTTCTAATAGTATCGAATTCGCAGAAAGTAAAAAGAATGTTTCAAGATTTGATAAACTCACAATAAAGCTAAGCTAATACATCTCGAAATAAATAGTTCAACATAAGACTTCACTACAAACTTCTCCTTTCTCGTTTTCAGAGAGGAGCCCATCTACTCTGGAGATGGTTTGACATTTTACAAAGCAAACCCGAAACTCCCAATCCAATCCACGGAGGCCTCGCCTTGCCAAGTCTTACCACTAACTTCCAATTGGTTACTTTTTTGTGGCGGTGAAGTTTGGCACATCCTCACATGCATAGGATTCAAGTTGTCTATTTTAAAAACATGGTTCTTTTGAAGGAAGATAGTATTGTAGAAGGATATTTTTGAAAAAGCGAAAAATTGAAGAAAATACGTCTATTTTTGTTCAAAAATTAGAAAAAGAATAATTTTAAAATAAAGTTTAATGTCAGGGACAATTTTAAATGAAATTTTTTATGAAAGATTTTGATTTTCGACCAAAACAATAAAAAACAAAATTATACTTAACCTTTTAAAAAATTAGAACACAAAAAATTTAGTATATAGCACAAAATTTTTTTTCTAATTTTTTAAAAACTATATGCTCAAAACATTAACACGCAACTAACAAAATATGCATAACATGAAAATTTTATGCACAACGTATAAATTTTTGTGCACAGTACAAAAATTTTAGTATCGAACACAAATTTTTAAAGGACTACATTGTCAAAATATTGACACTCAACCAACAAAATAGTATTACTCTCAAAATGGGTTAAACTCATCCCATTAGTCCATTTATCCATTTAAATAGATGTACTTTGCCTCTAAAATTAAGTATGTTTAAATTTCAGGTTAAACATGCTAAAATTTTGGTGTAACAGAATTCTTAATGCATAGCACAGGAATTTGTGTGCAGCACAAAAATTCTAAAATCACATGATCAGAACATTAACTCGTCTAACTACTAAAATATATTTACAATAAAATTTATATGCTATGTAAAAAAATTTGTATCTAAATCAATAAGTTTGTGTTTTGTACAAAAATAAAAATTTTTGTACTTTGCATAAAACATTTCGTGCTACAAACGTGTGAAAAAAATAAAACAATATATCCATATATCTTTTTTATTCGTTAAACTTGTGCCAACTTTATTAAAATTAATAACAATAAAAATATTTTTTTTTCAAAGATAATATTTTTATTGCAATTAAATGATTCAATTACAATACCCACACAAACAGGGATAAGCATATATAACAATAAAAATTTGGGAAATTCCCAGAAACAATAATATCAAGCTAAAGCAATAGGGATTAAAACAAAAAGGACAAGCTATTCTCTCCTCTTTAGTTTCAGTTGCTATGCCTCCTAAGTCGCCCAAATTCTTTTGCAAATGTCAGAGTTTAGGACAGAATTTTCCCAACCTCAACTCTGCAATTTTAAAAAATGAGAACGTTCCTGGACAACCAAATTTGCCATAAAAAGTAACTTACTTGACTGATTTTTTCTTTTGAGTCTCTTCTTCTTCTCACCGCTTCCATCAACTGACACCACCACTCTCATGATTCCATAGTTGGATTTCTGGGAATCACACTTGTTACTGGTGATTGATTCCAGACTTGCACAACTCTCGGACAGAAAATCAGAGCATGAAAATGCGTTTCTGGCAATGAAAAACATCATAGGCATAAATTGGGGATCTGAGATATCCTCTTATAAAAATTTATCTTCACTGCTAACCCTTTATGAGTAAATTTTCATAGAAATGCCTTGATTTTTGGTTGGTATCGAACCTCCCAGATACTCCTCCATAGTTGTCTACTTGTCAATATAGTATTATCATTTTATATTATCTTCTAAATATTGTTTGTCGCCGATAGCAAAAAAGTGAATCAATAGACTCAAACAAGAGCAATTAATTAATGCTATCAGTATTGTAAATTTTTTAAGGTGCTACTATATAACAAATACTATTCAATTATTGTTCCATTTATAATTATTAGAATTACAGTAAAATAAATATATGTACTTAAATTTAATATCTCATCTATTTAAAATTATAAACATTTAAATTTATTAGATACTCCTTTCACTTATCCTTTTCAAAATTTTCAACTAATTTTCTCAAATAATACTCAAAATTCTCATCACATTCAACTCACTTTCAAAACAAAATAAAGAATTCACACTCTCTTCTTTTCCCTCACTGTTTCTATTTTTTTTCCCCTTAATTTTGTTCATAACTTTCGGATATGCGTGAATTTTCTAATTTCATATTAATAATTTTGAATGTGCTATACTGTCCATTTTTTTTCCTCACTCGTTTTTGTTTTCATGACTTAGTTTTCAGATGTGCATGACTGCATGGATAATTTTCTGATTTTGTTAACATTTTTGTATGTGCATTAATTTTCTTGAAATATTCATCCGTGAATTTTGATATGAATTGTCAATTGATTCTAATAATTTTATGTCAGATAAGTCAGTTTTACAATTTGAATCATGTTATGATTTTTTTTAGTTTACTTCTTTTATTCTTTATAAAATCTCAATTTTTACTTCTTGAACATAATAAATTATAATAATACGTTAATTTCGGATCAAACAAAATCAATAATTATATTAACCACAAAATACAAGTCGATTAATAACTTAAATTATCATATCGACATGCTTTAGAAATCCATATTGTTGATACAAACTAAAGTTTGACTATAATTAGTAGTTTCGACAACAAAATACTAAATTGGTATACTGTTATGCGTGTCGACACAAAGACATTTTAACTCAAATATTGATTAGGACAATCGAAATGAAGGAAATGGAAGTATAAAAGTGAAATAGGTAGTCGAATCGATAAGAAATGGAATGCAATTAATATGTCTAGCTAGAAATAAATTTCATCTTAATAAATAAAGACTTGTTTGAATGTGAGGACTATTACTTGACTTTTAAGACGTGGTAAGAATGTGGATAATTAACACTGAAGAGAAAGTAAAATAAGAATGTAAATAAAGTTGATAATATAATGGTTAAAGTTAAGCAAAATAAGAATCTTTTTCTTTATAAATAGGAGAATGATAGATTGAGAGGGGACTTCAATTCAACATTACAAATCCTACAAAAAAATTTTTTTTTATAATGAAGTGCTAATACATATGAGTGTTATGAGTCAATTTTTTTATTTATCTATTTATTTGTATTTTTCATTGAATTTTCAGCTTAAATTTGATACAACAGATAATGATAAAATATAAGTACATGTGAATATTATAAGTTAATTTCTCTATTTATCTATTTCTTTGTGTTTTTCATTAAGTTTTCAGGTTAAGTTTTTTCAATTTGATTGTTATTTTAAATTTATTCTTAATTTTTTTTATTTCCAACAATTTAGCATTGTCCATTTCTTTCTTTTAATTTCATGCATGTTTAAGTTTGTTTAATCTAAGTTTTTTTTTTATTTATGTTAAACATCTGTTTGTATCAATCTAAGTTTTTTATTTATGTCCCATCTGTATACTTCAAAGCCAACAACTGCTTGATAAAAAACATCTTATTATTCCTAGTTTTTCGAGCATACAACTGTTTAAACAATCCAAAGGGTCCGAGAATGTGTCTCTCCAATAATATGGTTCAACACATTATCGTCAACCCACTGCCTAATATATCCACAGACTTGTCTATGCAACAACGTCCAATCATCATCAGATTTATCATTAGGCTTCTCTGTATCAAAAACTGGTTGATGAACATTTTTGACATAAAGCAAATCTTTTATCTTTGACTTCCACAAATCATAAATAGGACCATTAAGAGTGATCATCCTACTAGTTTAATATTAACTTCCATTGTTCACAGAATCACAAGCCCAGAAAAATACCAACAAGCTCTCATGCCAGTATGAAAGAGCCTAGCAGCGGAAACAACACAAATGTCCAACACAAGAACAATATGAAAGTACTCACAACACAATATGGTAGCAACTATAACAAGCAAATATAGCAAGTAAAGCAATAACAAGAACACACCGAGATTTTAATGTGAAAAACTCCCTCAATGTGAGAGGTAAAAACCACAGGTCGTCCAAACCAATGAAATAGCTCCACTATAATCAAATGAGGTACAAGAGAGTCTCAAACAAAACACAAAAATGTGCATATAACCAGCCAAAACATCAAAGCACCAAAGCTTATAAATCAGAAGCAAGAAGATGAAAAATACCCAAAAACAGAGCTGCTGCTCGAAGCCTATTTCTCCCTCTGCAGACCTCCAGTTAAAATTTCTACCGTTTAGAATGAAGAACAAGATTGAAGAATCTGCAGTCCAAATTTCACGTCGATCCAACGGTGAAAGAATGAGAAACTGCTGTTCAAAGAATGCAACTCTGTGTAAAAATAGGAAACCTATTTTCTCTCTTGTGAAGCCAAGTTCTCTCATTGTGAACCTCCAATCATTATCTCCACCAACCAGAATGAAGAACAAGATGAGTGGAACACGCAGTCCAAATTTTAAGCCGATCCAACGGTGAATGAATGAGAAACTGCCATTTGAAATTTATTGCTTTGCATGAAAAGGGGAATTATGTTTTTTCCCTTCTCTCTCACTTGGTGGTTACACACTCTCTCTCAAAAGACCCCAAAATCTTATTAGGATTATGGCACAATGAGTGCAAAGAGACACCCTCAAAAAAGTTGAGTTTGAATTTCACAAAAAAAAGAAAAAATCCAACATGAAGTGCTAATATATATGAGTGTTATGAGTCAATTTCTTTATTTATCTATTTATTTGTATTTTTCATTGAGTTTTCAGCTTAAGTTTGAAGCAGCAGATGATAATAGAATATAAATACATATGAGTATTATGAGTCAATTTCTCTATTTATCTATTTTGTGTGTGTTTTTTATTGAGTTTTTAGGTTAAGTTTTCTCAATTTGATTGTTATTTTAAATTTTATTCTTAATTTTTCTTATTTTCAACAATTTAGCATTGTCCATTTCTTTCTTTTAATTTCATGCATGTTTAAGTTTGTTTAATCTAAGTTTTTTTTATTTATGTTAAACATATGTTTGTATCGATCTATTTTTATTAGGGTAAAGTACTAAATTGGTCCCCTAGGTTTGGGCGTAATTCTGTTTTGTTCTTTAAAGTTTAAAGTGTTCTATTTGAATCCAAAAAAGTTTCATTTAGTATCAATTTAGTCCCACAGTGAGGTCAAAATTAAATAATTAACAAAATGTCCTAAATAACAACAGTTCAAGAACAAAATCGATAATCTGGAAAACAAGTACAAGCTCCAGAGGCACAAAATCAACCATTGATGCATCAATATATTTATTTATCATTTTCTTTAGTTTTATAGAAAATATTTTATTTATATTATAAAAAAATAATAAATAAATGTATTAATGTATCAATGGTTGATTTTATGCCTCTGGAGCTTGTACTTATTCTCCAGATTATCGATTTTGTTCTTGTACTGTTGTTATGTAGGACATTTTGTTAATTATTTTATTTTGATCTCACTGTGGGACTAAATTGATGCTAAATGAAACTTTTTTTGATTCACATAGAACACTTTAAACCTTAAGGACCAAAACAGAATTACGCCCAAACCTAGGGGACCAATTTAGTACTTTACCCTTTTTATTAATACAAGAACTTTAGTATTTTTTCACTTTTTGCAAAATTATTTAGACATTGAAATAGATAATAAATTTTGGGTTGAGTTCATTTCTTTATGCAAATTTGTGTCTATTTTTCGAATTGAGATCATTAATATTTGTGTCAAGATCGAACAAAAATCAAGTAAAACACATAGATATAGTCTTAACTAATAGGGTCTCAGGAACGGACTCAAGAACAATAATAAGGGGCACTTGCCCCCACTATATTTTTAATTTTTTTAAAAAAAATATAATTATATATAATGTGCCTCCACTTTAAATTTTAAATGACTCTATTATAAATAAACTAAACTCAATTAGTTAAAGTTCTAAATTCATTTTTTTATTTTTCTATCATTTTGACTATTATTTAATCTAATCAAATTTAGTTCTTGTGTCGTTACTCCTTTATTCTCTTAAACTCTCTTTTTATTTTTATATTTTCAACCTTCTTTTTCTATTCCTTATCTAGTAGTCATCTTCTCTTCATTAAAAAGTATATTTTAAATTTTCTATTTTTTTTATATAGCTCTCTATGACTCTATATATCTTCCAATTTTATTGTTTCTTTTTTTGATATTTTCAATTATAAATTTTAATTCAAATAATTATAGTTAAGGTATTAATCTAATGTTTTATTTTCTTCAACTTTATATATT
>NC_029793.2:121610647-121611396 GCF_000816755.2 Arachis ipaensis
ATAATGGGCCTAATGGGCCTAATTTAAGTAAAACATATTACACCCCCACCAAATTACTCTCATAAATCTTAATATTAGAATTACCATCTACACACCTAATAAATTGAATATCAAATATCCCGCCTTGTGCATGCAGCAACCGCGGCAAACCATAATATTTAACAAAATTTATTTTAGTATATATATTTTTGCCCCCACTCTTAAAATTTTCTGGGTCCGTTACTAGTTATGCTAAGTAACCAATAACTTTTTTTGAACAATATGAATAATGGGCCTAATTTAAGTAAAACATATTACACCCCCACCAAATTACTCTCATAAATCTTAATATTAGAATTACCATCTACACACCTAATAAATTGAATATCAAATATCCCGCCTTGTGCATGCAGCAACCCATTGGCCAGCGGCAAACCCTTAAATGGAGCTCAGTACCGCGACGGATTAGTCCTTAACCTGCCGGGTTGAGGGATACCGTGGGAAACCAAAAAAAAAAAATTGAATATCAAATATATTCATTATTCACATTATTTAATATTTTCATTGTCTACCTATACTTTTCTTACCAACAATGAATCTTTCCTAAACCAAAAGTAGTGTAACGACAACTCTTTATTTCCACACATGAAACAAAATATATATGAATTCAAGGACGTCATGATGTATTTCTTTTGGTGTCTTAGGAGGCCATGATGTATGTTATTGTAGGAAACGCGTTTATATTATTCGTTTAATATATATAATGTAGA
>NC_029793.2:121611440-121612573 GCF_000816755.2 Arachis ipaensis
AGTTGTCTTTCCAACAACCAATTTGAAATTTGAATTAAACAAAAAGGAAGCATAGTTCATATATAGGAATGACCTAACTTGTTGGTTTCCCTTGCTATATTCATAATTTCATATTATATGATATATTTTTTGTCTTCTTCACAAGAGCCTAATTGTCATAGTAGTAGTCCAAGTCTAATAGATATATTAAAATATTCGTATGTTGAGGGATCCAAAAATTTCAAATCAAAGAACACGATTTTTCATTATTGAACTACTAGTATTCCAATAACCATCTTCTTCGCCAACAAAATACATAACTTTCAATTACGATTTAATAGTGAAAATGCCAATCATATACACCTTTTGTGCCATTGTATGCATCAATAAAAACCAAATTCTTATCTCAAATATATTGTAAATTCAAAACATGCACATAATGAAGTTCATTTAGAGAAGCTTCTGCGTGCTACTTCTCTTTGCGTGAAGTGTTGGTTTATTATTCTCCTTGATTGAAGTATGTTGTCTGCCACTAAATATATTATCAAGCCTTAATTAGACTAAACTAAATTAGCATGTTCATATTGCCTTAATTAATTAACAAGTGACATGGAAAATATTGGTTCATTACGATTGAAATGACGTGGATGCATGGCACTTTGTACCATAATTACTTTTAAATATGATTTTAAAATAAATTTATTTTATGTATTTAAATTTTATTTGACCCAAACATTATGAATCAAAACAATATTTTATACCTTTATCTTTATTTTAAAGTTACTTTTCAATAAGATTATTTTTTCTACTAGTCCAAACTTTCAATAAAGTATGTTTAGAAAACTTAGTACAATGAAAAGGATAACTTGTTGTTAGTAAGACATAAAGAAAAGAACAATTAACTTAGATGAACCAAGGAGGCATGGACAAAAAAATAGAGGTGCTGCCATATTTGGCTCTTTGCCCTTGAAATTAACATGATATAGATTTAACAAAAACTGGTAGCAAGCAACTTAATTGGTGTTAGATGAGATACACTAATTTCAAGGATATAGCTAGACTCTGGTTAAGAATTCAGAAATGAAAATACTTTTTTTTTTTAATTTTCTTTTTTCTTTTTTTTTTTTGGTATACAATTTTTTTTTTTCTCTTGA
>NC_029793.2:121612656-121614310 GCF_000816755.2 Arachis ipaensis
GAGTGTTCAAATCCAAACTGATTTAATTCAAATCAGAAATCGATTAAAATTGCATTAATTTAAATTTGATTGGATTTTGGTTTTTGTAAACAGTATGAATCGGATCGAATTTAGATTTTACTTCTCAAAACTGATCCAATTCAAACTGCACAATGTGTTATAATATTATTATGTTATTATTATATTTATAATTTTATTTATAATATGTTTAATTTGTTATATATTTTTATATTATTCATGTATTATTATTATTATTTAATAAATATTTTATATAAAAAATAAAATTTATTTATTTTAATTAATCTATAATTTTATTTCTATTGTTATGTTATTGTTAGTTTTTCAAAATATTATTAAAACTTGTTATGTTGTTGTTGGTTATTTAAAATTTGTTTTATATATTTAATTTTAAAAATTTGGATCGGATTCTTTAAAAAAAAAATATCTAATCCAAACTACATTGTAAGTAAAATTAGTATTTAAATTGAATGATTTTTGACTCAAAATCGTTCTAAATCAGACCGGAAACACTCATAGACACACTCACACAAACTACATCATTGAGGCATATAAAGCCCAAAGCCATTATTTCGTATTTTAGTGACATTGTTGTTTTCTTTTGTTTTTTTGTCCTAGTGACATTCTTTTTCTTTGTATTTCTGGTCATGTTTTTCAACACACCTTTGGGTCCATACTCAAGTTATAAAATACAGGCCCATGATTCGGTTTCGAGTTCTTTGTAAGAAAACACGCCATTGAAAAATATATACATGTCCAAGAAAAAAACCTGGAAAATATATAGAGGAATATTCGTTGAGACCAAGAAAGAATGAAAGAGGAATATTGGTTGCAAGCAAGGCATTAGTTGAGTGATGAAGCGTTTTTATTTTTTTATAAAAAAATAAAGAAATGATGAAGTTACTATGGATGGATTCTTTTAAAATAACAAAAATCAACTATGACTAATATTATTTTAAGTCTTATTGTTTAACTTAATTGAACTTGGTTTATAAAAAAACTTGGATGTGTAACACTACTTCATAAAAAAATTATGTACGTGACATATCTTTTTTATTATCCGTTACTTCGAATAAAAGATTTTAAGATTTTGAAATCTATAATTAAGCAGGAGGAGTATTCTAATAGATTGCATGTTAATTTTGATTTTAACTTATTCATGTATTCGAGTATGCAAAATGATGTAATTTTTGTTAGGAGCCAAATCGTATTAAAAAAAAAAAAAGGCTTAGGGCCTTTGATTAACCAAAACAAGTCAAAGTGTAGTCCCTTAGTATGATGAGAAGAAACTACATGAATGAGCTCCTCTATAGCATGTGGAGGCAACTCAAATATATCAATTTTGTGATTAATACAACTTGTGATTCTTAGTAGTAGGTACAAGTAATGAGAGGAAGATATTGTCTGCAAAAATGTATACACTTGCTTACTTTTCTATATATATCATATCATATCATATTATATATATAATGTGCTATTGTTCTTCTTCTTCCTTTTATTTGTATAGTATCATCAGGACCCCTATTTATTCAGTTTCCTCAATCCATGAAACCCATGTAGGAGAATTATGGAGTGGGATCAGGGCCCTTTTTGAAAAAGCTCTACAGAAGCTAAAAATTGTAGGTGTACTAGTCAA
>NC_029793.2:121614321-121616556 GCF_000816755.2 Arachis ipaensis
ATTTTTTTCATTTTTTTTTTTTTGGTTTTTGTTTTAGTCAAATCCAGGACTGGATGGAATAGTTGCATTTGAAGGAGTTCACTCCACTGATATGAGCAAAGATATCTGAGGAATCAACCATATCATCTTCTTCTTTCACAACTACCTGATAAGTTCAAAAGATAAAATTAAAGGCGTGTTTGTTAGATTGTGGAATCATGCCAACAAACCAATAATTCAGAAAAGGTGCTAAGTGATAGAGAATTTTTCTTTTGACTGACTGATTTTGAAGTAAAAGTTATTTTTGTCTGTAATTGATTATGGGAGTGAACAACTAAAACATTATCTCTCAAAAAGTCAAAATCAATTTTTTACATTGCCAGGAATCGATTCTAATTCAAAGTTAAACAAAAAAGTGTGCTGATATTGGCCTTAATAATTGAATGTGCTCCAGCATCTAGGGAATCTTACTTCTTCTTCATCTTCTTCCTCATGATTGCTACTTGCAGGTCTCTGAGTATCTCCAAAGTCATCATTCTTTGCAAACCTTCCTCGAACTCGCGGCCGGCTATCTGCCAGAGTTTTGCGGCAGGCATACTGTACATTTAATTTGCATGCATTGTTAATTGAAACTTCACAAAATATGTAGCAAAATAGAGCAAACTACTATTTCTAATCATAAAATTTTAAAATGCTGACAAATTTAACCATGAATAAATGAAAATCAATTTTGTACCCACAAAAGATAGTCTTTTATATGACAAAAGTACTGATTTGTCAATATTTCGAACTTCTATGGATAGAAATGACAATTTTTCGTCTTTCATAAGTATAAAGTTAGTTTTGTTTATTCATAGATAAATCTGTCAATATTCTGAACTTTCATAGATAGAAATGGAAGTTTACTCCAGCAAAATTTGATTGATGTTCTTAGACTTAAGAGTACCTTGATTTTCTTGCTGAAGTTTCTTTCATTTCTTTTCTTCATGTATCTATGAATCTTTTCTTTTCTTTGCTCGACAGAGAGTTTCCCAACCTTGAAGCTAGAGTCCTCCAAGTTTGAGATTTCTGGCGTTAAGTTGGCAGAACTCCCACCTCCAGCCACTAGTTGCTGACTCTCAGTACTAAGTGCCTGCCGAAGAAATTAAAAATGAAAAAAATCATGTTATTTTTCTTTCTTAAACATAAAGGGAAAAACATGCCAATAAACTATTATGGTCTTTTCTAATGATTATGCTGTTTTTAATTTTTATTATCAATTTCTGTTGAAAGAAGTGATTCCTTTCCTGTTATTTGTCCAAATTTGTGCTACTTTTTAGAGGTGACATTCTAAAAGGACTTATATGCTAGCAAGCCACTGTTATAATGGATCTGCGGCATCTATCTTATGTGGGGTATCAGCTTCTTAGAAATTTGTATAGACTATGCTCTTTTTGCAAAATTTCCACTAGTAATAAAGCCTCTCCTTAATTGTTATTCCCTCACTTCCCTTTTTTTAAGTATTACCATCACTTTTTGATACATCTTTTGGTTCAAGGTACTTTTAAGTCTTGAGGATGTATCAAAAGGTAACAACGACAAAGTAAGTACTTGTTAAGAACTATAGTTACATGGAACGCAATACGTTCTGGTACGGAATAGGTACACATTACGTGGTACTCCATATGTAAATATTTTATGTGAAAAATATACATATAACGTTCTGGTATGCAGATGAATTGGTACACAGTATGCTACTTAATTGGTCAGGCTAATTCCAAACTTAAAGTTAAAGCAGCAAGAAATCTAGACAATTTTCTTTGAATCTTAGACTCATTTTGCATCATGTCCTAATAATATAGAATATGAGAATGATTCATGTAGTTTGAGAATAAGCCATACCTGAAGCTCTTGAGGGTTAAACACTCTGTGAATTGAATCTGTACAATAAATTCCACCATTTTCGCCTTGGTATTCAAGGTCTGGTCTCTGAAGCTCAGAGCCAAGAAGCATGCTTCCGGTGAACAAAGCGGCACGGTCGGCCGACAAGGCGGTGGCCAGGGGACCAGCAGGAGGCATGTAAGGTGGTGGAATGGCAGCAGGGTTGAGATAAGAGCAAGAAGGAGAAGAAGGGTTGAGAGTGACATAAGAAGGAACAGCAGAAGAAATGCAATCCTCTTCAAAGACAGAAGGCAATTGAGGAGCCCCCATGAGAGGAGGAGGAGGAGGTGCAACAGCACTAGTGTCAGTGGGATACTGTGAGAAGCCCTCCACAAC
>NC_029793.2:121617533-121622586 GCF_000816755.2 Arachis ipaensis
GCATAGAAAAAAAATCAAACTGTTCTTGATGATGGTTTGTTGTGACTGAGAACATCGGTGGAACATTGAAAGCTGCAGGTGAAGATGAGAAATCTATGGAGGCAGAGATGTCATTGTCAAGCTCTTCTTGAGAGTCAAAGATGATTGACAGGTTACTACTGTTGGTTGTGTTGTTGTTGGTGGTGGTGGTGCTACTTGGGGTGGTGACACTGTTATTGCTATTATTGCTATTTGTATTATTGTTATTGTTATTATTATTGAACTTGGTTTCTACTTCTAATGCTAGAGACATGTTTGTTGCATATGAGGAGTTCTCTTCATAGCAACAATTTGAGCTTGAAGTAACCTCAGAGTTTTGAAGTGCTTCTGGGAACAAATCAGAGTCACATAGCTCAAAAAGTCTAGCACTGATTGGGCTTGAAATTTCATCCTGCAGCCAGTGAAACAAGAGCATTGTTAATAACATGGCTACTGATAAATAGTTAAATACCAACTAAGACCACTCTCAGAATAATGGTATTAGACTTCATATATATAAAAAAAAGAAAAAAGTAGAATAGGAGAATGATTCTACATTAATTTTATTATTATTATTATTTATTTATTTTTTTAGTTCCTTTCCATTATGAGAATGAACCCAATTCTTCTTGCTGATATTGATAGAAATGAGACTGTTCTAATAACATAGCAATCTCTTAGATTGAACTTTCAAAAGATAATATTCTCTAATCAGTCTAAGCTTTATTTTATTGCATGTCTTCATCGTCAAATAGTGAGCATTTCTGAAAAGTGAGTAACATTGCACACCAATAAATATCAGATATGTTCATCATTACAAAAGTCCTTTTCTACAAGAAGGACTATTTCTGCATACAAATCTTGTTAGTTGCATGGTCCAGTGATAGGTTGAATTTATATTTGGTCATGAAAGGACAATAAATTGTCCAAAAGAGTTGGCTATTTTTGGGCTATTTTTCACTGAAAAGGATGTGCATCTATGCCTTCATGTGAACAATGTGACATGCAAGAAGCTAAGGTACCAAATGTTTGTACCATATACAGTTGTTAGAGAAAGAAGGAACCTCATGATATGTGCATGTTGATTATGCTTCAATGACAAATGAAAGGCACTCAAAGGAACACAAAAAGCTACACATTTGAACTATTTTTTGAGTGATGTTATTTGAACATTATAAAATAAGTGGTTATTTCGCATAAATAAATCCAAAAGTGAATAAAAAGAATATATTTAAGTGAAGATCATACTATTATTTAATATCTACTCTCTTTCATCTCTGTACATTCTCAATATGCATTAGAGTAAGCACTTTATTTAAAAGCCAATAAAATGAGTATTGATACGAAATACGAAAAATTAGATATTTTAAAAAACATTTACCAAGCACATATATTCCACAATAATAGAAAGCTATGTTCAATTGGCTATCACAATGCAGAATGAGATTATGATGCAGTTAACAATTTGCCCTTCTCTTAGAAAATGACATTTTGCTTGTCCTGGATTGGATTGGATTGGATAGGATAAAATCTTGGAAGAAAAAAAAAAGGGGCAGAGCCAATGCAAGTTCTTATAGAAGAATCAATATTCTTTCTTATTGCCACAGTCAAAGAAGCATTATTATATGCTTACCAACTTTATAAATTATTGTCAGAAAAAAGAAAGGTAGAACTCGTTCTTCCATGCAAATTGACATTGAAGCATGGAATTGGAAAGAGAAAAAAGAAAAAGAATTTGAGAAATGGCTTCTAGATTTCTCGAATGGCTAATTAAGAAGAGTGGTACTAAAAGTTTCTTTGTTAGCTCTGCGAATATCGCCATTAGGGAGGGGAATAATATTCACACATTAATATTTGCATACAAAAACAAAGAACTAACCATTCATCCATGCATGAAAAAGAGAGAACAAGTACATGATCACATTAGACATCTCATGATGAGAAACACAAGATCAATTATGAGTAATTCCATATGAAAAAAAAATAATAATAACACAAATCCACGCCGTAGAAAGAAAATAAATAAAACTTTTGATGACCCACATGAACAAACATTTTGGTTTAGGATCACATCATGACACAATACAACAGAACCCAAAACCAAAGATAGCTACAAGAACACATGCATAATTTAATTTATTATGAGAACATATATCAAACACCATGCATGCATGGATCAAAAGAATGGGTTGATGGAATTACAATGGGGAGTTGTTGCTCCACCTTTGGTGGCAGTGGCTGATCAAACACATCCTGCAACATGGTGTATTAAAATATTCTATCCCGCTCTCACAAGAACCGACGCAAATCAAATCAAAGGGATACAGAAAAGAGAAAGGGTGTATGAATTATTTATAATGGTAGTGAGATAGAAGAAGTGGAAAATGTAACAATAACTGGGTGATCGACACATGTGTTGTTGAGTAATGAAAACAAGGTAATTAAAGAACAAGAACAACACTCCAATATGGAGAAGAGAACCATCGAAGTTGTTGTTATCGTTGTTGTAATGTAATGTAATGTAATAATTAGAGAGTAATTAATTAATTAATTAATTAATTAATCAAAAAAGAGAAAAGGGTAAAAAGAAAAAGAAAAAATTAGTTATGAAATTTGTTGTGTGTTGGGAATATTTAAAGGGTTTCTAAAAGAAGGGTTGGTCCCAGTTGGAGAGGTCAGCCTGGCACTCTCGGGCGTCAACGCGAACCTCACGCTAAGCCAAGAACATGACCCACACCCTCTCTAGCTTCTTGCCACGTGGCACTTTCCCTCAGTGGATTTTCGGTTGACCTATGACCAAGCCTTTTACATGGATATATCTATACATATATGCTTGGTTATTAGTTATACTTGTTAATTACTACTTACTTGGTTATTATTATTGAATTGATTTTCATATTTTTCTTCTTTTCCCTTTTGGTTTGGTCACATGTACTAAAAATTAGTAGTTTTGTTCCAACACATGTTTATATCTTAAGAAGGAGACGAGTCACGTGTGGTTTTCACTATTAGATCCACAGTTTAAGAAGTCTCCTAACAGATTTATTTGCTAGTTCTGACTTCGTATATTTTTAACCATTTTTCTTTTATATTTTTTGCTTTAAGAAAGAAAAAGAAAAATACCCTTCATTAAATCCAAGACAAAATTAGTAAATATAATTTAGTCTCTCAACGATTAATGTGATATTATTTTGGTTATTAAAAATGTTGTGATATCAATTGTTAGTTCTTAATAAATATTTTACATTTTGAAAGATGTAATTTTTTAGTTCATGGAAGATATATAAAACGAATCTCATTTAGTACCTCCTCTATTTGGTCTCTATATAGGTTATCACCTAAATATTCACCATCTTATGAAAACTCAAGTATTAAAGTTGTATACGTACAAAAAAAAAAAGTGCACCATGACTTAAGTAAATTTTGTTAAAAAATTATTTGATTGCATAGTATTTTTACTACAAGAAAATAGAACATTTATAACAAAAATTTTGTATCAAATTTAAAATTATTACAAAAAATTATTTTTTTGTAATAATAATTGCTGATTGTTATAAATTATTGTAGTTTTTGTAACGCGTTGGTGTATTGTTACAAAATATTGTAATATTTTGTAACAAAAAGTAAAGTAGTTGCAAAAATTTGTAGCATTTTGTAACAAAATAGTTTTTTGTTTCAAAAACTCCAAATGCTTTGTAACAAAATATCTTTTTGTCTGAAACACTCAAATTATTTTGTAACAAAAAATTAATTTATCACAAAATTTAACATTGTTTGTAACAAATTTTTTTTGTGTCACAAAATATGTAATTTATAATTTTTTTCAAAATGTTAAAAATTAAAAAAATTGTCTATATAATTTTTTAAAATAATTTTATTTTGTTTCAGAAATTAAAAAAATTGTTTATATAATTCTTTTAAAATATATTTTTTATATTATTTTTTACATATTCATTAATTTTTAAATGATGTAAATATTAATTTATATGCCTTTAGAAAATTAGTATATAATTTTTAATAATCAGAATTTTAAAGTAACTTAAAATTAATTTGTGAAATTTAAATTTTTTTATTAATTTATAAATATAAATAACAATAATTAAAAATATTCCAAAAAAAATTTAAAAAACTAAAGGAGATCTGTAAAAACCTAAGGGATGATAGTGAATGTAAAACTGTAAAAAAACTCTAAGTTTCCCCCAACTCACTCTAAGCCTCACTCAGTCACTCTCAACCCTCATCGCGCCGTCTACAAACCCTATCTGCGAGGGAAGATGGAGCTGCTGCCGGAGGAAGAGTCACCGGCGTAGCCCCTGGGAAACGTCTCCAGCGGCGTCGTGGTCCTCCTCAGTGTCTGTTCCGTCACAAGCGCCTCCAGTCGCTCCTCAAATCTGCTTCTTCTGCGCCACTGCTCACGTCTATCTGTGTCGTCCTTGCCGTCTTGGCTCCGTTGCGTTCCGCCTTCTCTGCCTTCTCTGCCTCCAAGTTAGAGATGAAGTCAAGCAAAAAATATGCGACCTTGTTTTGGTAATACATATTTATATTTTCTGCTATTATGTATATTATAGGGTTTATTTCTGCTAACTAACTTTGACAAATCATATGTAGGAAAAGTTTGATATAGCAGATACGGAAGTAATGCGCAAAATGATTTTAGCTAAGGCTAACATATGTTATCGAAGTTGGCGCTCAAGATTGCGTGAGCACTATGAGTTGTATCAAACTGATGAGGAGCGCTTGGGAGAATTTGGTGTCCTACTTTGGAAGTCCTTCTTTTCAGGTTTGAATTTTTCATTGTGACAACCATTGAGGTGTTCTTAAGTTGTTTTGCTATTTTAGGTCAATGCAAATAATTATACCTTACCTCCTTTTGTCTTTTGTGAGTTTGGTCTTCTATAGAAAAAAAGTTTAAGAAACAAAAATAATAGAAAGCATCATGTTGTACCACATATTGTTGGTCGAAGGACATTTCAAGTTGTTAGACGTGATCGGGTAAATAGTCTTAAAGTTTTAATTTGGTCTTATATTTTTTGCT
>NC_029793.2:121622986-121625701 GCF_000816755.2 Arachis ipaensis
TAAATAACAAATAACAATAATTAAAAATATTCCAAAAAAAATTTAAAAAACTAAAGGAGATCTGTAAAAACCTAAGGGATGATAGTGAATTGTAAAAAAAAATTTGTGAAATTTAAATTTTTTTATTAATTTATAAATATAAATAACAATAATTAAAAATATTCCAAAAAAAATTTAAAAAACTAAAGGAGATCTGTAAAAACCTAAGGGATGATAGTGAATGTAAAACTGTAAAAAAACTCTAAGTTTCCCCCAACTCACTCTAAGCCTCACTCAGTCACTCTCAACCCTCATCGCGCCGTCTACAAACCCTATCTGCGAGGGAAGATGGAGCTGCTGCCGGAGGAAGAGTCACCGGCGTAGCCCCTGGGAAACGTCTCCAGCGGCGTCGTGGTCCTCCTCAGTGTCTGTTCCGTCACAAGCGCCTCCAGTCGCTCCTCAAATCTGCTTCTTCTGCGCCACTGCTCACGTCTATCTGTGTCGTCCTTGCCGTCTTGGCTCCGTTGCGTTCCGCCTTCTCTGCCTTCTCTGCCTCCAAGTTAGAGATGAAGTCAAGCAAAAAATATGCGACCTTGTTTTGGTAATACATATTTATATTTTCTGCTATTATGTATATTATAGGGTTTATTTCTGCTAACTAACTTTGACAAATCATATGTAGGAAAAGTTTGATATAGCAGATACGGAAGTAATGCGCAAAATGATTTTAGCTAAGGCTAACATATGTTATCGAAGTTGGCGCTCAAGATTGCGTGAGCACTATGAGTTGTATCAAACTGATGAGGAGCGCTTGGGAGAATTTGGTGTCCTACTTTGGAAGTCCTTCTTTTCAGGTTTGAATTTTTCATTGTGACAACCATTGAGGTGTTCTTAAGTTGTTTTGCTATTTTAGGTCAATGCAAATAATTATACCTTACCTCCTTTTGTCTTTTGTGAGTTTGGTCTTCTATAGGAAAAAAGTTTAAGAAACAAAGACAATAAAAAGCATCATGTTGTACTACATATTATTGGCCGAAGGATATTTCAAGTTGTTAGACGTGATCGGGTAAATAGTTTTAAAGTTTTAATTTGGTCTTATATTTTTTGCTATGTCACGTTTGCATTTAACTACATGTTATATTTTAAACTTTCAAAAAATTTGCAGCGCCATCCTAGAACCGGTGTCGAGCCTGACATTCAAGAATTGTAGCAAATTACTCATCAAAAGACTAATGGAGAATGTGTCAATGAAAAAGCTAAACAAATTGATGTAACATTACTAACATTTTCCTTTTTCTGTTGCATGGAAGTTAAATTTTATCTTCATTTTCAAATCACAAATTGGAATGTGTAGGATGATATTAGCTGTATGGTCGATGAATCCTATGATTTGGAAAATCCTCTCACTCCAAATAAAGCTTTTCTACTTGTGAGAGGTGAGAAAAGTGGTGCAAGTTATGGCATAAAGGCTCCAAAGTCTAAGTTAAGGATTCAAGAACAACTTCAAGAGGCAATGCAAGACCGTGAGGAGCTAACAAAGGAAATAGATGTGCTCAAAGAAAAACTTGAAGAGCAACGAACACGGCAAGAGAAAGAATTAGCTCAAATGAAAGCTCAATTGGAAGCTCAACAAGCTGTTGTGAACTCTCTCTCATAGTGCGCTTTGATAATGAAACAAATTAGATCCTAAAGGTACTCCTAAAATTGCTTATGATTTTAATACATTTTCGTAGATGATTCCCATTTTATATTAGTATACTTTAACTTGTATATGGATCTATTTATCACATTTTACTTGTGTCATGGTTGAAAAAGTAACAAATGTCCTATTATTTGGTTTGATAAATTTGGTTGGGTATTGGCTGAGACATAAGTTGTGAATTGGTTGTGTTTGTTGGAACCGTAGACGGTGAAAATATCCAAGTTTTAAGGGAGATTCTGCCGAAATTTTTCTAAACATTTTGGATAAAACTTAGTGGAAAAATTATAATTAGTGTTATATCTTGTTTCTAACCTTTTTGTTTCGGTTTTTCTTATTTATAGGAGTGCTGAAATGGTGACCATATGCTACCTTGAGGGCTCAAGAATGTTTTGATGCATAGAGACACATTTCTATGTTAGAACTTTTATGTTTTGGTTGAACTTTTATGTTTTGGTTGAACTAATCAATGTACTCACTAATGTTATTTTGTTTCAAAACAATTTTAACTAAAAGGATCTTGTTTGACTTATGTATGTTTTTGCATATTATATACATGTAAACTTGCTTATTAAAATCGTTAATATATTAGTTAATTTAAAAAATAATTTAGTAAATTCTGCATGTAATTTGTAATAAAAAAGTTGTTACAAAATAATTAATTTGCTTTTGTAAATAAAGAAAAAATGTTACAAAATCATGTTACATTTTGTAACAAAATTTTTTTATAGGAAAAAATAGACTGTCACGAAAAATACATTCAAGATCAAATTTTGTTACCACTTTTGTAACGGCTTCTGATTTTTTGTATCAGAAAAAATTGTTACAAAATATCGTATTGAATTGTAACAGTTCCATTTTTTTTTACAAAAACTTTTTGTAACAGGACTTACTGCAATGGCCCCTTTTTCTGTTACAAAAAATTTTTGTTTCAAAATTTCGACGTTTTGTAACAAATTTTTTTGTTACAAATACGCCTTTTTCTTATAGTATTTTTAATATAATATTCATTTAATCATTTTGAATATTAAATTTTT
>NC_029793.2:121626610-121633801 GCF_000816755.2 Arachis ipaensis
ATTATATTTTTAAATGCGTTTAGAAAAAGATGAATATAATTAACATTATATGTATTTTTTTTATCCTTTTAATAATAGAAATAAAACTGTATACATAAGATGTATACGAAAAATTATGTAGATGACATTTTTCTTAATTGTTTATATGTACGATTGAAGGTGCATATTTTAATATTGATGTTTACTAAAAATAGAAAGTACATATTTTTAATTGCTTACATCTATAACATTTCTTTTTTCAATATGCTTACATGTATGTGAAATGATGGGATGATTATGGTTATTATCATTATTTGAATGATCTTGTTAGCACAAAAATTTTGACAAAAATTATGACATACGTAGCATATAAATACACAAATAATTAGACCCACGAAATGGATGAAACTCAACATAGAAATATGGGACTTACATGTACGTAAAATGATGGGAATAATTATAGTTATTATCATTATTTGAATGATGGAGATGATTATGGTTATTATCATTATTTAAATGATCTTGTTAGCATAAAAATTTTGGCAAAAATCATGACATCCGTAGCATATAAATAGATAAATGATTAGACCCACAAGATGAATGAAACTCAATATAGAAATCTGGGACTTACATGTACGTGAAATGATGGGGATGATTATGGTTATTATCATTATCTGAATGATCTTGTTAGCACAAAAATTTTGGCAAAAATCATGATATGCGTAGCATATAAATAGACAAATAATTAGACCCACGAGATGGATGAAACTCAACATAGAAATCTGGGACTTACATGTACGTAAAATGATGGGAATGATTATGGTTATTATCATTATTTGAATGATCTTGTTAGCACAAAAATTTTGGCAAAAATCATGACATCCGTAGCATATAAATAGATAAATGATTAGACCACGAGATGGATGAAACTCAATATAAAAATATGGGACTTACATGTACGTGAAATGATGGGGATGATTATGGTTATTATCATTATTTGAATGATCTTGTTAGCACAAAAATTTTGGCAAAAATCATGACATGCGTAGCATATAAATAGACAAATAAGTAGACCCACGAGATGGATGAAACTCAACATAGAAATCTGGGACTTACATGTATGTAAAATGATGGGAATGATTATGGTTATTATCATTATTTGAATGATGGGGATGATTATGGTTATTATCATTATTTGAATGATCTTATTAGCACAAAAATTTTGGCAAAAATCATGACACCCGTAGCATATAAATAGATAAATGATTAGACCCACAAAATGGATGAAACTCAATATAGAAATTTGAGACTTACATGTACATGAAATGATGGGGATGATTATGGTTATTATCATTATTTGAATGATCTTGTTAGCACAAAAATTTTGACAAAAATCATGACATGCCTAGCATATAAATACACAAATAATTAGACCAACGAGATAGATGAAACTCAACATAGAAATCTGGGACTTACATGTACGTAAAATGATAGGAATGATTATGGTTATTATTATTATTTGAATGATGGGGATGATTATGGTTATTATTATTATTTGAATGATCTTGTTAGCACAAAAATTTTGGCAAAAATCATGACATCTGTAGCATATAAATAGATAAATAATTAGACCCACGAGATGGATGAAACTCAACATAGAAATCTGGACTTACATGTATGTGAAATGATGGGGATGATTATGGCTATTATCATTATTTGAATGATCATGTTAGCACAAAAATTTTGGCAAAAATCATGACATCCGTAGTATATAAATAGACAAATAATTAGACCCACGAGATGGATGAAACTCAACATAAAAATCTGGGACTTACATGTACGTAAAATAATGGAGATGATTATGGTTATTATCATTATTTGAATGATCTTGTTAGCACAAAAATTTTGACAAAAATCATGACATCCGTAACATATAAATTATTTGATGAGAGATATCTATACGTGCTATAATTTGCAATTATAATAATTAGATGCTTTACAACCTAGTGGTAATTAATGGTGCTTCCAATTCGGAGGAAAAGAGTTTGAACCCCATCTTAGCCATTTTGGAGCTATTTTAAATTCCAAAATCAGGATCGTACGGTATACATGTGTTGGAGTACCGATTTGGTTCGTACTATACTTCAACTTAAGCACTCTAAGACTCCAAGCACCAGTATCAGGTCCAGTTCACCGGTTTTTCAGTTGAACCGGCCGATCCGGTATGGTTTTAACAACCATGCTGATAAGGATTTCAGAAGGAATCACCTTTACTACCCACTCTACTTTGGGGCCTGATGGACTCGGCCGTTACGGTTTTAACAACCATGCTGATAAGAATTTCAGAAGGAATCACCTTTACTACCCACTCTACTTTGGAGCCTGATGGACTTACAGAATGCGGGTGCGTCATAGGTTCGTCCTCTGAGCAGTTCGGTCAGACCAAACTTCAATAAGATTCACCAATTTTCACCGGTTCACTCCAGATTTGACCGGTTCGTACTGATACTTCACCTTAAGCAGTCCAAGCATTGGCATCGTATCCGGTTCACCAGTTTTTCAGTTGATCGGCCAGTTTTAACAACCATGCCGATAAGGGTTTCAGAAGGAATCACATTTACTACCCCCTCTACTTGGACTTTATATGGGTGATCACCTAACTATTTGCCATCTTATGACAACCCAAGTTTTAAAGAAGTTGTATACGTACGAAGAAAAAGTATACGATGACTTAGATGAACTTTGTTAAAAAAAAATTACTTGACTGTATAGCATTTTTGAATATAATATCGATTTAGTCATTGCGAATAGCATTGTATTTTTAAATGCGCTTAAAAAAGACGGATATAATTAACATCATCTTCGCCTATTTTTTTTATCATTTTAACAATAGAAATAAAAGTGTATACATAAGATGTATATGAAAAATTATGTAGATAACATTTATTTTTTCAATTTCTTACATGTATGATTGAAAGTGCATATTGTGATATTGATTGTTTACTAAAAATAGAAAGTGTATATTTTCAATTACTTACATCTATAACATTTCTTTTTTCGATATGCTTACATGTACAGGAGATGATGGTGATGATTATCGTTATTAATATTTGAATGATCTTGTTAGCACAAAAAATTTGGTAAGAATCATGACGTTGACTGTAGCATATAAATTGATAAATGATTAGGTCAACAGGATGGATGAAACTCAACAAAGAAGTTTGGGTCGAAACAATAAAAAAATACGTGAAATATAAAAGCTTTTTAATGGAAGAAAATATGGGGTAATTACTTGATAACCAAGATGTAGTAAAATGTGGGTGGTTGAACCTAAAAGATAAAGTAAATCAGATTGTGGGAGAGAAAATTACTCAACATGGCTTAGATTATCCTTTATAAAAAGGAGAGTCAAGGAATTTAAAAAGGAATTCGATTTTCAACATCTCAAGCTATACTAAACCCCTCTAAAAATTTTAAAGTTATACCGACGTTAGGAAAAGTCATGGAATAAAAGTGCTTGTAAGTATTTGAAGTTAATTTATTTTATTTAATCCTTTTGTTTATTACTTTAATTTATTTGTTTACTTAAATTTTAAGGTTTGTTTATTATTTTTATTATCTTAAATAATTTCTTTTAATTTATTAATTTTATTTATTATAATCATTCTTTTTCAAGTTACATTCAATTGCATGGCTTCATTATAAATTTGTTCGAATATCATATGCGAATCTCGTTTCTGCAAGCCGGTTTCGATCGACACTAAATTAATAAGTCCCAGGTCGAGCTTACTTCTTTATAAGAGTCGTATCTACTCTCTGAATTGAGATTTTTTTTATACAAGCTTGATCGGCATCTGCGGTTGAGGGTCGAACAAAAATCAAGCAAAGCCGATAGGACCTTGAGCGAATTTAGTATCAATTGTTGTATGCGATTACATAGTGGAAAGCTAGTGAAAATGTCTGATAGAGGTTCCACTTCGACTGACACGTCGAATAACGACTCTGGACAACCTGGGAAGCATGTTATGAGAAAGATAGAGGCCGAATCAACATTTTCAATAGTCAGTATGGACAGAAGGTAGGAGTGACAAACGAGCCTAAACCTGCCGGGCTGGCCCGTGTAACTCGCCAAAGAAGGTGAGCCGGGTTGGAAAATTGAGACCACCACACATCAAAATCCCGCTTAATCCGCACCGCTTAAACTGTGGGTTTTGGCGGGGCGCTGAGGGCTTTCCTAAGGGGATCAGTGTTCTTTTTTGCCAGGGGTATTTTTTGCAATTTTTTTTCTAAAATCCAACTTCTCCCAATATTAGTTCTAATATAGTGTTTTGGATTATGTTTATTTTGCTTTGAAGATAATATTTATTTTGCTTTGGACAATATTTATTTTGCTTTGAACAATGTTATTTTTATTATTTTGTTTCAAAAAACTTGGTTTATAATTATGTTTATTACATATTTATAATTATAAATACTTTATTTATTAGATATTTATAATTATAAAAACTTTAATATTTGTGAATATAAAAATTATAATTTTTTTATGTTTTTAGAAATTATAAATTTATTAAAATGATTGTGAAATTATATATATTATTTAATACTTAATAGAAAAAAAGAGGAGATTTGGTAGACTTCGCTCGCCAGTCTGCCGTTAGGCGGGGCGGGATGAGGTTTCAAGACCGCCTCATTAGGTGGGGCGGAGAGAGCCAGCCAGCCAAAAGGAGTACTTTTGGCGGGGCGGACTTCCCCGCTTGCCACCTCTAGGTAGTTAAATGGTACACATGAGTTGGAGCACCAATTTGGTTCGTACTGATACTTCACCTTAACCAGTCTAAGGCTCTAAGCACCAGTATCAGGTTCGGTTTATCGGTTTTCCAGTTGAACGGCTGATCCAGTCCGGTTTTAATAACCATGCTGATAAGGATTTCAGAAGGAATCACATTTACTACCCACTCTACTTTGGAGCCTGATGGACTTGCAAAATGCTGGTACGTAATAGGTTCGTCCTCCGTGCGGTACGGTTAGACCAAACTTCAACAAGATTCACCATTTTTTACCGGTTCACTTCGGATTTGACTGGTTCGTACTGATACTTCACTTTAAGCAGCCCAAGCACCGGTATCAGGTCCAGTTCACCAGTTTTTCAGTTGAACCGGCCGGTCCGATCCGGTTTTAACAACCGTGCCGATAAGGGTTTCAGAGGAATCAAATTTACTACCCCCTCCACTTGGCCTTTACATGGGTGACCACCTAACTATTCGCCATCTTATGAGAACCCAAACTTTAAAGAAGTTGTATACGATACGAAGAAAAAGTGCACGATAACTTAGATGGACTTTGTTAAAAAAAAATTACTTGGCTGTATAGCATTTTTAAATATAATATCAATTTAGTCATTGCGAATAACATTATATTTTTAAATGTGCTTAAAAAAGACGGATATAATTAACATCATCTTCACCTTTTTTTATCATTTTAATAATAGAAATAAAAGTGTATATATAAGATGTATCAGAAAAATTATGTAGATAACATTTATTTTTTCAATTGCTTACATGTATGATCGAAAGTGCGAATTTTGATATTGATTGTTTACTAAAAATAGAAAGTGCATATTTCCAATTGCTTACATCCATAACATTTCTTTTTTCAATATGCTTACATATACGTGAGAGGATGGTGATGATTATCGTTGTTATCATTATTTGAATGATCTTGTTAGCACAAAAAATTTGGCAAGAATCATGACGTGGACCGTAGCATATAAATTGACAAATGATTAGGTCGACGGGATGGATGAAACTCAAGAAAGAAATCTGGGTCCAAACAATGAAGAAATACTTGAAAAATAAAAGCTTTTTAATGGAAGAGACATGGAGTGATTACTTGATGATCAATGTGTAGTAAAACATAGGTGGTTGAACTTAAAAGACAAAGTAAACCAGATCATGGGAGAAAAATTTACTTAGCATGGCTTAGATTTATCCTTTATAAAAAGGAGAGTCAAAAAATTTAAAAGAGACTTCGATTTTCAATATCTCATACTATATTAAACCCCTCTAAAAATTTCAAAGTCACACTGACATTAGAAAAAGTTATGGAGTTATCAAAAGTGCTTGTAAGTGTTTAAAGTCAATTTATTTTATTTAATCCTTTTGTTTATTACTTTAATTTATTTGTTTACTTAAATTCTAAGCTTTGTTTATTATTTTTGTTATCTTAAATAATTTCTTTTAATTTATTAAGTTCAATTATTATAATCATTCTTTTTCAAGTTATATTTAATTGCATTGCTTCATTATAAATTTTTTCAGAAATCATACGCAAATCTCGATTTTACAAGTCAGTTTCGATCGACACTAAATTAATAAGTACCAGGTTGAGCTTACTTTTTTATAGCAGTTGTATCTACTCTCCAAATTGAGATTTTCTGATACAAGCTTGATCGACATCTGCGGTCGATGATCGAACAAAAATCAAGCGAAATAAATTAGCACAGCCAGTAAGACCTTGAGCGAATTTAGTATCAATTGTTGTATGCGGTTACATAGTGGAAAGCTAGTGAAAATGTCTGATAGAGCTTCCACTTTGACTGACACGTCGAACAACGACTTTAGACGACCTAGGAAACTTGTTATGAGAGGGATAGAGGCCGAATTAACATTTTCAATAGTCAATATGGGTAGAAGTAGGGGTGGCAAACGGTCCTAAATCCGTCGGGCTGGCCCGTGTAACCCGCCAAAAAAGTTTGGACGGGTTGTAAAATTAAGACCGCCACACATCAAAATCCCGCCTAACCCGCACCGTTTAAACTGTGGGATTTGGCGGGGCGGTGAGGGCTTTTCCGGCGGGCTCAGTATTTTTTCGACCAGGAAAATTTTTTGCCCAAAATCCAACTTCTCCCAATATTAGTTCTAATCCAGTGTTTTGGATTATGTTTATTTTACTTTAGAGACAATATTTATTTTGCTTTGGACAATGTTGATTTTGTTATTTTGTCTAAAAAAATTTGGTTTAAAATTATGTTTATTACATATTTATAATTTTAAATACTTTAATTTTTAAATTTATAAATTATAATTTTATATTTTTAGAAATTATAAATTTATTAAAATAGTTGTGAAATTATATATATTATTTAATACTTAATAGTAAAAAAAGGAGATTTGGTGGGCTTAGCCCGCCAACCCGCTGTTAGGCGGGGCGGGG
>NC_029793.2:121634630-121637237 GCF_000816755.2 Arachis ipaensis
ATTTAAATTTAATAAGTAATAGAAAAAATAGAGGAATCTGCCAGCCCGCCGTTTGGCAGGGTGGAGTGAGGTTTCAGGACCACCTCATTAGGCGGGACAGGCTTCCCTACTTGCCACCTCTAGGTAGAAGGATTAATCCGATAAGGATTTTAGAAAGAATCTCATTTACTACCCCCTCACTTGACCTTTATATGGGTGACCACTTAACTATTTGTCATCTTATGAAAATTCAAATTTTAAAGAAGTTGTATACGTACGAAGAAAAAGTGCACGATGATTTAGATAAACTTTGTTAAAAAAATCACTTAGCTGCATAGCATTTTTGAATATAATATCTATTTAGTCATTGTGAATAACATTATATTTTTAAATGTGCTTAGAAAAAGACGGATATAATTAACATCATCTTTGCCTATTGTTTTTTTTTTTATCATTTTAATAATAGAAATAAAAGTGTATACATAAAATGTATACGAAAAATTATGTAGATAACATTTATTTTTTTAATTGCTTATATGTATCATTGAGAGTGCGTTTTTTGATATTGATTGTTTACTAAAAATAGAAATGCATATTTTCAATTACTTACATCTATAACATTTCTTTTTTCAATATGCTTACATGTACGTGAGAGGATAGTGATGATTATCGTTATTATCATTATTTGAATGATCTTGTTATTATAAAAAATTTGACAAGAATCATGATGTTGACTGTAGCATATAAATTGACAAATGATTAGGTTGATAGGATGGAAGAAACTCAACAAAGAAGTCTGGGTTAAAACAATAAAGAAATATGTGAAAAATAAAAGCTTTTTAATGGAAGAGAACATGGGATGATTACTTGATGACCAAGGTGTAGTAACACGTAGGTGGTTGAACTTAAAAGACAAGGTAAACTAGATCGTGGGAGAGAAAATTACTTAACATGGCTTAGATTTATCTTTATAAAAAGGAGAGTCAAGGAATTTAAAAGGGATTTCGATTTTCAGCATCTCAAACTATATTAAACCCCTCTAAAAATTTCAAAGTCATACTGACGTTAGAAAAAGTCATAGATTAAAAGTACTTGTGAGCGTTTTAAGTCAAGTTATTTTATTTGATGCTTTTATTTATTACTTTAATTTATTTGTTTACTTAAATTCTAAGTTTTGTTTATTATTTTTGTTATCTTAAGTAATCTTTTTTAATTTATTAAGTTCATTTAGTTCAATTGCATTGCTTTATTATACATTTGTTCGGATATTATATGTAAATATTGTTTTTGCAAGTCGGTTTCGATCGACACTAAATTAATAAGTCCAAATCGAACTTATTTCTTTAGAGGAGTTGTATCTATTTTTCGAATTGAGATTTTTTTATACAAGCTTGATCGACATCTGCGATCAAGGGTCGAACAAAAATCAAGCAAGCAGTTCCTATTAATATTTTTTGTATCTGTATTTTTATTATTGTTATTGTAAAATAATAATTAATGTGACCATTAGTAAAGATTGTAAACTCACGGCCAATAGTCTTAAGTTCAAATTTTAGTAATAAAAACATCTTTTTTTTCTTTTTTTAAGACAGATTAAAGAGACCAATCTAGATATTCCAATCTTCAATCTTCACATATAAGTGCAAATGAAATGTACTAATGTAGTAAAACTGCAGATTACCCCTACATGATATTTGACGCATAAAGATAAAAGTCAAAGTATCGAACAAGAAAGTTCATATTCAAATGAGGTACGCATGAAAGTAACTATTAAGAGGTGAAATTAGGCATAACTTGTCCCTCCTATTTTTTAACATTTAAAGTATATTTTTTTCTTTGAATTATTTCCATATCGTGAGACCAAATATCTTGTTTTGTAAAAAAAATATATATATTTGAAACAAAATTTAATTTTGATGCACCAATAATGACAAACATTCTATCACGTTTATTTTTTAAATGATCATTTATACAGTTAATAAAAATACTAGTTATTTTTACTAACATAATAATATATAATTAAATGTAGATACAAAATTATTTTACAGTGCATCAAAATTAAATTATTTGAAAAATAAGAAATACTACTTGCTTGTGTATGACATATGAATTATATATACTCAGTCACTAGTACAAGGACAAAATTTAGAGTAAGATAGAGTTTGTTCCATCTTTTCTCAACGCTACCTTAAAATAAAATAAAGGATGAGAACATCAATTGAATTGAATTCTAAAGAAAATAAATGGGAAAAAGAACCCAACTTTGTTAATGAATCTTATCTAGATTTTTGGGCCTTATCTCCAGTGATAAACATCGAAGATAGCTTTTCCTAAAATAGAAGAGCTTACACTAGTTAATGATATATTACAAGAATTTTGACTTTTGACTATTTAGTGCCGATACCATGTGCTGCATTTGCATCTAACGGAATAGATCCTCTTAATTTAATTAAAAAAAACTAACAAATTAATTAATTTTCAACTAACTTTCTTGAAATTCTCCTTTTATTTTAAATTTTAAACCCAAAATTTATACTTTAGGAAACAAATCTTAAACAACAAAAAAATAAAGACAAATAAATTTACAGTAAAAAATAACTAATATTAACTTATTAAAAATAAATTCCT
>NC_029793.2:121637289-121640521 GCF_000816755.2 Arachis ipaensis
GTGCAACAATAAAATATATGAATTACCTTTTTCATTTGTCTTTTAATAATCTGAATTTTATTAACTACTTTACATCCACAAAATTGAATTGCCTTGTCATTTTTCTAGATAAACTTACCATCGATACACCTAGTTTGCTTCTTAGTAGTTGTGTGTGTAGATTCATCCATTACATTCTACTCTACAACCTTCATTCTTTGACCTGTCCAGTTTCCACAAACCCAAATATTTTCTTTTGCAAAATGGAATTTTCAAGCATACATTGACACAATCTACTAGTAACAACTTAAGGACATACCTAACATCATATCAAGTTGGTCAATCACTAGGGGGGCAAGAAATCACCTTTAACAAACTCAGGACACTAAGATCTAACTACTGAACTATATCGCAAACTATAAAAAAGATAAGGGTTTGGAAGAAAAGGAGGGAGGGAAAGGGGGAATATTTTTGGACATCCATATAGAACCGTCTTACGGTCGAGGTGAATCATGTGTAAAACCCCATAGCTGCACATATTAGAAAGATAGTTAATAAAAATCATAAATGGTCAATTATCATATAGCTTTATGCAAAGAAAACGTATAACAAACCATTTGGTAGTTATGAAAAACAGAATGTTGTTTTAAATTGAAACTTGACAAGATCTTGTATTCTTTTAACAATTGACTTTACAAAATCTTGAAGACCAGGAAACACAAATAAAAGCTGGAAATGAGAACACAAACTAAGTTGCGAAAAATCCATCTAAGTGGGGAAAAAATTAAAACCAAATATGCATTCAAACTAAGTTTAAATTATGGTGATGTTTCATGATTTACCCATCTAGGTGGAGAAAACAATAAATAATAATGCCTACTTCTAAGTCAAACTTGAGTATTAGGATTTTGTTGTAAGCTACATATCAAGCTCAGTGGAAAGGATATTACCTCAACATCTTTTAAATCAAACTCTGGACTATGAGCAAGACATTTGTTCCCGAATGTATCACAAGTTCCACTAGTTCCAGTTAACCTTTTAAACCAGAAGGATGCAATCAAGAGATTTCACTAGGAGTACTTAAACAGTTCAAATATAACAAAATGCAATAAAAGAAGGCGAATTCTACCATACCCTTTCTAAAATAAAAGGTAAATTACCCCTTGTGATATATACAATGATTATTGATAATTATCTTTCTACCAGAGTTTCAAGATTCACGTATCTTCTCTTTCCTTTTCAATTGACGCTATGTTTCTCTCGATAATTGATAACAATGTCATTTTCATCATTTCACCAAATACACTTCTTCTCCAATTTTAAAATTCTAATTCCTTTTAAATCAAATCACCATTTCCAATCAATTAAATTAGGATTTTGAACTTGTTCTTACGTTTTTAATCTCCAATTTCAACGAGCACAACTATCAATTTTTCAGCTCTCTTCCTTTTAAGGTTTTTTTTCGTATTAGAAGATATAACGTTCGGAGAAAAGCAAGAGGGTATGGGTTTGTATGACAGATATGAATTTGCACCATAAATAAAATTCTTGTAGATAATTAATGGCATGAATAATAAAATAATTAATTAATATTTGAGGCGAATGTGAATATTAAAATACTTATTTCATTTTGTCTTATTGTTATCTGAATAATAATTTAATATTTTTTGTGATAATATAATAGTTTAATATACTCCCACCAATGCATTAGTTTTTTTTTTTTTTAAATTAGGGAAGAGATGTATTTGGTGGAGATAATGAAAATGACACTGTTATTAAATTTTAAGAGAAACATAAAGAAAAAAAGAAGATAACGTGAATCTTAGAGTTCTGATGAAAGAATAATTTATCAATAATTACTGTATATGTCGCAAGGGGTAATTTACCCTTTATTTTAGAGAGGGTATGGTAGAGTTCACCATAAAAGAAACTAGGCAGCATGGTTGTAATACTTACAAATCTTCATGTAAGCATAAGGCATAATTACCCCCACCACCAAGTGCAAGCAAATCATTCAAACACATGTAGTAGTACCGATTGGCACCTGTACAAAAAGATATTTAATCAGAACCTTCCAGCTTCAGAGAAACTCAAAAGGAAGAAAGAAAAAGTTAGGTTAGCAACTCATGCTTAAATTAAAAAAATCTTGTGCCCTGAATAAAGAGAGAAACAGAGTATATTAGTAATAATTCCCAACAACAGCAATTTCACCTAACAATTAACAAAACTCATCAATTGCAAAGTCTCAAACAATAGAACATCCAACATTTTACTGGTTGCCAGTGAGTAGTGGCCATGACCAATCGATATTATTTCCTAGCCTATGATTTGCCTTTACAATATGATAAGATTATTGCCTTGTGAGTTAGAGGTCAACGCATCATGGTCAAGGTCCCAGTACCTGACCAAAATTTTTATAAATTATGGTTGGGACAATATGTTCAGACACCTCCCAATTTCAATGAACCCTCCCATTAGAAAGAAGGAACCACTGTGTAAATCATTTCGAGGGTTTATACTTTACAGTGATTGGAATCCTAGAATCAACATTTCCACATGGGGGGCTAAGGTTGCATACATCTATCCACCCAATAACTTGCATTTCACTAGACTGTCTTTTAAGTTTTCTTTCCAGAAACAAGCCTTATTATTATTGAAAACGAATTGACCACTGTAATGCATAGAATACCAATGAGGAGATCAAATTTGTAAGCATTTACAAAATGAGAACCCTTACCAGTTGGCCGAAACAACCTTGGCTCACCATATATAGTAGTAAAGACAAAAGTTTGATTTGTTCCCTGTCATGAGAGTAGGGAAATTAAACCATACCTCAAGTTGTAGAACTTGATTCGTAAAGAAGCATTATCTGCATTTAAAAAGAATAACTAACATACTTGATATTTTCGCTTTGCTGTAGGTTTCAATGGACAGTCTAGCAGCCCACCAAAGACAGCACCTTGCCGATCTCCAACAATCTAACAACTCAGGAAAAACAATAATCAATAAATTCATTTGTCAATTTGGGAAAAAAAGAACTTATAAATTGATCCACAACCATCAAATCATATCTATACTACTATTGGAATGTAGATTTATCTCTAAATGGACTGCATACCAGCAAACCAGGACCAGAGAGTTCAGCACTCTTGCGAATAAGTGTGCGAAGTGATGTTCCATGTTTCAAAGTACTGCCCTTAATTCAAAGAACAAATACTGAATCAGTATTTCAATCAATCACTGGCACAATACT
>NC_029793.2:121641158-121642661 GCF_000816755.2 Arachis ipaensis
AAACTAAGACCCAGTGACATCCTTTTACAATGTTAGGTATGCATGATTCAAAAAATTCATACAAATCATAAGAAATAAAAGTCGAGTCCTCGGTAAGTTTGAGTGGATGCTCTTTTGATGCGATTGGTGTTTGCTGCTCCTTTGCTTCTGCAAAATCTTCAGAACTGCTACTGCTCCTTCTAGAGGTAGGATCTTCATCAGTTTCATCTTTCACTAGATCTGGGGTATTAAGTGCATTACAATCAGCATATTCATCCATTGGAATATCCTGATATCTAAAATTTTCTTGATCATATCTAGCAGAAATTGATTGAACGTGGTTAAGATCATCTTGGTGGTTGCTTGTCGTGGATCCACCAAAGCGAAATGAAGGGATAACATGAGAAAAATATGATGACCAAGATTTATCCTCTTTATCATATGTGCTAGCCTATACAAATAAAAATCCACTTGTGAGAAGGCAAACAAAAAAGGGAGGGGAAAAAACAGAGTTAAGGTGATCTTTTTCCACTTGTAAGATGCAGAATTAATTAGCACAAGGTTCATATCATGCAAGGACCACATACAGAATTCTTTTAAACTTAGATTTTTATCATTTAGATATAAAATGAGATGCAATTCCCTTTTAAGTCCTGTAAAAAAAATAGAAAAAGGTCTAATATGCATAAAGTCGTTTTGATAAGCTGAGTATAGTTGTTCCACAGTTCATATTTCCTAGGGTAGTAACGCACTAATACATTCATCAATTGATAAGCTGAGAATAGTTGTTCCACAGTTCACATGGTAGTAACGCACTAATACATCACAAATGATAAAGCATTCAAAATAAAATTAATCATAACAACAACAACAACAACAAAAAAGAAGCAGCTATAGTAGGTAAACTCAACCGAAGACTGTAAGGGTTAAAATACATAACAAACTTGTACTTCTACTATCATTGTATAACTACTCCTAAATGGATCCCATACTTGATACCAGTACCAAATATGTTCCTGAAAAACCAATACTTGCTGGGTACATAATGGTAACATACTCAACAAATTTGTTTTCCAAATTTTGCTATTTAATATTTTTGGTACATCTTAATTCTAATAGTAATAATCCCATGTCTCTTAACCACAAGTTAGTACTTAGAAGACATCAAGGCTTCAAGGGGGTGATAAAGGCTAACTATTTTATTTACCATTATTATTCTTATCATTCTTTGCTAATGAACATAGCAAACATCATAGAAATCCAGTTCTTAATGTGAATGCAAAAAGAACCATGGAGAAAGTATCAGAGCTATTCTTCTTTTACCTAGTTTTCTTTGGTACATTTAACAAACAGTACAAACGCATAACCAAAAACAACTCAATCCAACCACCAGATTCAGAATCTTTTTGCAGAGAGCAGATCTGACTTTAAGGCGAAACCTCGTCAAAGCTCAAACGAACGGATACAGTAACAGATTAACAATGCCGATAAAATACAAAAATAAAAATAAAAAATAATAACTTG
>NC_029793.2:121642731-121649314 GCF_000816755.2 Arachis ipaensis
TTTTTTATTTATTTATCATGTAAAAATATCTTTTTTTTAAAACAGATCTTTTAAAAAAATATAAATTATAATTTCTCAACTAAGTCAAGATGCATATTCCTTTCTTTGAATGGTTCCATGTTTATAGCATAAAAAACAATATAGACTACCCTTTTAAAGCAGATAGTAGTACATCTCATTCTGTAAACATTATTTACACCTGAAAAATTCAAGAGGGGGAATTAATTAAGTCAGAATTTTTTCCAACAGGAAAGTTCATCCTTACAAATAACTTGGATACTAAACAAACTCTCGTCATGGCCTCACCCTTCAAAACCAAAAATTTAGATGAACCCATTAGGCCTAAAGATATCAAGAATATCATGGAACAGGCCAACTATACTAACAAATATCTCCAAATCTTAGGCCAAAAGCTCAGTTTCTCAAGTAACAGTACCCATGATTCTCCAAAAGCTTTAGAAAAACCCTTGTTTAAACCTTTTAAGATCAACCCAAAGATTAGACAAAATCTCAAATCTTCTATTTTCAAACAAGATTCAGGTACTTCTGAACTTGTACACAAAATAGATCATCTTCTCAGCCAAATGACCATCTCTGACACTCCGCAAATCACTGAATCATCCACAAGAGTTACTAGACAATCTGCTAAAATGTCCATTAATGTTCTCTATGAAGAGTCACAAGACTCAGACAATGGATCAGATTCACCTAGAATCAACCCTATCATGACCACCTCCATTACAAAATGGAAAGGTCTTACTAAACCTCATCAACACTATCATCTCCAAAATACTGCTCCTGACCTAGTTTTGGAAGACAGAGAGCTAGGCTTCAATAGTTTCAATGCGAACAACGTTTATGAATGGAACATAGATGAAAAAATGGAGTATAACATCATGCATATGTTACAACATATAACAATGGTTTGTACGGCCTATCAAACTGCCCATGAAAGCTCTGAAGAAGCAATAGCAAATGTTATTGTATCAGGATTTTCAGGACAGCTTAAAGGATGGTGGGATAATTATCTTACGAATGATGAAAAAGATGCCATCCTGTCAGCAGTTAAAACCAATGATAATGGCAAACCTATTCTTAATGAGAATGGAGAAACCATTCCTGATGCTGTTAGAACCTTGATCTTTACTATAGCAAACCATTTCATAGGCGACCCATCTTTGTGGAAAGATCGGTCTGCTGAACTTCTGTCCAATCTCAAATGTAAATCCCTTTCAGATTTCAAGTGGTATAAAGATACCTTCTTAACCAGAGTCTTCACTAGAGAAGATAGCCAACAGTCGTTCTGGAAAGAAAAGTTCTTAGCCGGACTCCAAAAATTCCTGGAAGATAAAGTTAGGGACAAAATCAGAAGCTTAAATCCGGATGGAATTATTCTGTAGAATTCTTTAAGTTATGGCCAATTAATTTCTTATGTCCAAAAAGTGGCCTTAAAAATTTGTCAGGATGACGAAATTTAAAGGCAACTAGCCTGCGAAAAGGCCCAAAACAAAAAAGATCTAGGTTCCTTCTGTGAACAGTTTGGCCTACCTTCCTGTAGTAAAAAGAAAACAAAACAGTCTTACCAAAAAAAACCGATGGCCCGGTCAAAACCCACGGTAATGAAAACCTAAGAAGCATTACAAGCCTCCTCCTAGACAAAGGAAAGACAAAGATAAGGAACCTCACAAAAATCAAATTATCTACTTCAATTGCAAAAAACTGGGTCATATCAGTAAGTACTGTAGGCTCAAAAAGAGGATCAACAACCTCAACCTTGACCCTCAGATTGAGGAGCAGATTAATAACCTCCTCCTTGAAAGCTCCGAAGAAGAATCAGAACATGAATTTTCGGAGGACTTAAACAACATCCAGCATGATGATGATATCATCATCATCTGATGAATATTTTGAGCTCAATATCATCACACAAGAACAAGATCTTCTTTTCGATGCCATAAACGCTATCTCTGACCCTGAACAGAGAAAATACTTCCTTCAGAAGCTCAAACAAACCTTAGAAACCAAAAATAAATCCAAAACCAAAATCCTGGTTATCAAAAATAAGTACGATGTCAAACTTATTTTCAAAAAACTCGAAAAACAAGTTTCTAAGCTTGTTACTATTCAGGACCTCCAAAATGAGATTAATATTCTCAAGAAAGGGATTCATCTCATCAAACAACAACAACAACACTAGAATTGCTTGTCTCATGTTTTGGATGAAGATTCTGATAACACTGAGGAAGAACCTCAAAATGATCAAAACCAAATCTTCCAAAATGAAGAGGATGACCAAATTGTCCAACTCTCAAAGGATGATCAAGAAGATGAGATAGCAGAAATTCTGCGGTTAGTTAGTCAATTAACCGTCATGAAATTCTATATCAATATTCGAATTGTCATCCAGGACTTTGTTTTGGAAACTGTAGCCTTGTTCGATACAGGTGCAGATAAAAATTATATTTTGGAGGGTTTAATCCCAACAAAATATTTAGAAAAAACTATAGAGCGCCTTAGTACAGCTAATGGCGAACATTTACAAATCAGGTACAAGCTTTCTGAGGCTGTCATAAAAAATGGTCTTTTACGGATATAAACACCCTTCCTCCTTGTGCAAGATTTAAGAAATCAGGTCCTTTTGGGGACACCCTTTATTAGAGCAATTTTCCCTTTAATGATGTCATATGACGGTATCACTACCTATATAGGAGGAACCCCAACAACCTTTCAATTTGTTTCAACTCCTGCCCATAAGACCCTCAACCTACTCCAATTCAAAACTAACCAAATTAACTTCTTGAAAGAAGAAGTCTCCTTCAAAACCCTTGAAACCCAGTTACAAAAGCCTCAAATCCAACAAAAGATTAAGTCCCTTCTTCAACAAATGCAAGAAACAATATGTTCAGATTTGGCTCACGCATTCTGGAATAGAAAACAACATATGTGGATCTTCCTTATGAAAAGAATTTTAAAGAAAGCCAGACCCCAACAAAGGCCAGACCCATACAAATGAATGAACAACTTCTCCAATATTGTCAAAAGAAAATTACAGATCTTTTGCACAAAAAGCTTATTAGGCCCAGTAAAAGCCCATGGTCTTGTTCAGCTTTCTATGTCAACAAACAAGCTGAATTGGAAAGAGGCACCCATAGGTTGGTTATTAATTATAAGCCTCTAAACCAAGCTTTCCGGTGGATTAGGTATCCTATCCCAAACAAAAAAAGATTTCTTAAATAAACTAAACTCAGCAAGCATTTTTTCAAAATTTGATATGAAATCTGGGTATTGGAAAATCTAGATTAACGAGGCTGATAGATACAAAACGGCATTCACAGTACCTTTCAGTCAGTACGAATGGAATGTGATGCCTTTTGGCCTAAAAAATGCCCCATCAGAATTCTAAAAGATCATGAATGACATCTTCAATCCCTTTTTCGGTTTTGCCATCGTCTATATAGACGACGTGCTAATTTTTTTCCAATCCTTGCATGATCATTTTAAACACTTGAAGACTTTCATGCACACCATCAGTCATAATGGTCTAGCAGTTTCTAAATCAAAAATTAGTTTATTCCAAACTAAAATCCATTTCCTTGGTCACATGATCCACCAGGGAACAACTACACCCATTGACAGGACTATCCAATTTGCGGATAAATTCTCTGATCACATTTTAGAAAGGAATCAACTTCAAAGGTTCCTTGGTTGCATAAATTATGTAGCAAATTTTATTCCAAATCTAAGCACTCTTATCAAACCTCTCCATGAGCGTCTGGAAAAAAACCCCTCCTTGGACAAATACCCATACTAAGATTGTCAAAAAGCTCAAACTCAGTGTCAAGAAACTCCCTTGTCTTTACCTCCCTGTTCCACAAGCTTTCAAAATTGTTGAGACGGATGCTTCAGATTTGGGTTACGATGCATCCTAAAACAAAACCTTAATAATAAAGAATATATCATTGCATTTACATCAAAGCATTGGAATACCTCCCAACAAAATTATTCAACCATAAAAAAAGAGGTTTTAGCAATTATTTTGTGTATTTCAAAATTCCAATCTGATTTATTAAACCAAAAATTTTTTGTCAGAGTAGATTGTAAATCTGCCAAAGACATTTTACAAAAAGATGTAAAATTCTTGCATCTAAACACATTTTTGCTTGCTGGCAAGCAATTTTAAGCATTTTTTATTTCGAAATTGAATACATTCAAGAAATCTCAAACTCTCTCCTTGATTACCTTACCCGTGAATATTTGCAGGAAAAGCCGCCACATGCCTAAAAGGGCAATATTAGCCTCTGTAAAAGACATAGGCATCCGCCTAGCCCTACCAAGGCCAAGTAAAAAATCAGGGTCAAGCACCCCAACTGGGTCATCTACCCAACAACCTACCCCAATAACCCAAGAGCCAACTGAGTCATCTACTCAGATCACAAAAAAATATAGTTGAGTCACAACCTCCAAGTAGCCAAACAGCAAAACAAACAAAGGTAGACTATGCTCTCCCAATCCAAACCTTGTTGGCCTTACAGGATGTAGGCCTTTCAAAACATCACAAAAAATTCTGGGCTGATATATATGACAGCTCAGATGATGATGAAATAGACCTAACCAAACTTTTGTCACAAGTAGTAGCCCAAAAGACCATATGTAATAACCCAAAAGGTAAAACAATCACCCAAACAAAATTACCCCAATCAATTCAAACTCAGCCCCTAAACACCCAACCAAAACCACAATCCACATACATTTCAAAAAACAAATTTTCATCTGTCCTCTCAATGGAACCCGAATTCTGGGAAAAATTACCTTTTAAGGTAATCTCTAAAGTCTTTCCACAAGGATTCCATTTTAGACCAACAGCCATAAACAAAACCAGACAATTTTATGAATTCATACTAGTGGATTCATATTCAGTCTCGGTAAAACACTACAAAGATCCCAAAGATGCCACCAACATAACCCATTCAACCATTAAAATTCTAAAAGTGCTCACCCCTACTCAATTTGGAAAAAACCCAAATAATACCAGAAAATTTCCCAACCTTTTGACCCAATAGGATATTCTTATTGGGATTATGTGGACGCTTGGACAAGAGTATTTTGGTTACAAAATAATCAGAATAGACATTCCTAGCTCATTTACTTCAAGAAAAATACCAATTATCATTTTCCACACTGGTTTAACCAAGGGTGGAATTATTTTGGCCCATTACCAGAGATCTTGCCCCCACCTGCCGATGAGGGGTTCAAAATTTTCACCAAAAAATTTGACCAACAGGAAACAATCATCCCTGCAGATCTTCAATTTTTCTCTACATTTTTACTGGCCTGGGTATTCTCATAGCAATACAGGTATGGCAAACAGAAGCACCCAAAAGCACCACCAATGCTTCAAAGAAATGCCTATGTTAAATGGTGGTCTCAATTCGATGCAACCATGGCTCACCCAGACATAGTCCAAAAATGGTTCAACAAACACCCTAAGTTCGCCAAGCCATTTGATCATGAAAAGTCAATATTTCTCAATCAGAAAGCCCAAATTGCTGCAACCCTAGCAGGAGCCCAATCAAAAGAAACACTAGCAAAACATCTCCAGCAAATAATGCAGATGATTTGCGTCAGTCACTAACGCCCAGCAATCGCGAGTTTGGAGCTCGTCACAGTCATTCATTCATTGAATCCTACTCGGAATACCACAGATAAGGTTTAGACCTTCCAGATTCTCTTGAATGCCGCCATCATTCTAGCTTACGCCACGAAGATTCCGATTAAGAGATCTAAGAGATACTCATTCAGTCTAAGGTAGAACGGAAGTGGTTGTCAGGCACGTGTTCATAGGGAATGATGATGATTGTCACGTTCATCACATTCAGATTGAAGTACGAATGAATATCTTAGAAGCGAAACAAGATGAATTGAATAGAAAACAGTAGTACTTTGCATTAATCCTTGAGAAACAGCAGAGCTCCACACCTTAATCTATGGAGTGTAGAAACTCTACCGTTAAAATTACATAAGTGAAAGGTCCAGGCATGGCCGAGATGGCCAGCCCCCAGAACGTGATCAATAGATCAAAAGATAATCCAAAGATGTCTAATACAATAGTAAAAGGTCCTATTTATAATAAACTAGTCACTAGGGTTTACAGAAATAAGTAATTGATGCACAAATCCACTTCCGGGGCTCACTTGGTGTGCACTTGGGCTGAGCTTTAAATTTCCATGTGCAGAGGCCATTTGTGGAGTTGAACGCCAGGTTTGGATCCATTTCTGGCGTTCAACTCTGGTTTTTGATCCATTTCTGGCGCTGAACTCCAGAATTGGGCAGAGAGCTGGCATTGAACGCCAGTTTGCGTCGTCTAAACTTGGGCAAAGTATGGACTATTATATATTACTGGAAAGCCCTGGATGTCTACTTTCCAACACAATTGGAAGCGCATCATTTTGAGTTCTGTAGCTCCAGAAAATCCACTTTGAGTGCAGGGAGGTCAGAATCCAACAGCATCAGCAGTCCTTCTTCAACCTCTGAATCTGATTTTTGCTCAAGTCCCTCAATTTCAGCCAGAAAATACCTGAAATCA
>NC_029793.2:121650132-121650786 GCF_000816755.2 Arachis ipaensis
TTGCTAAAGTCCCCAATTAGAGGTGTCCAGGGTTCTTAAGCACACTCTTTTTTTGCTTTGGACCTTGACTTTAACCGCTCAGTCTCAAGTTTTCACTTGACACCTTCACGCCACAAGCACATGGTTAGGGACAGCTTGGTTTAGCCGCTTAGACCAGGATTTTATTCCTTTTAGGCCCTCCTATCCACTGATGCTCAAAGCCTTGGGATCCTTTTTATTGCCCTTGTCTTTTGGTTTTAAGGGTCATTGGCTTTTTGCTCTTGCCTCTTGGTTTTAAGAGCTTTTGGCTTTTTCTGCTTGCTTTTTCTTTTTCTTTCTATTTTTTTTCACCTGTTTTTTTTTTTCTGCAAGCTTTGTTCTTTGCTGCTTTTTCTTGCTTCAAGAATCATTTTTATGATTTTTCAGATTAGCAAATAACATGTCTCCTAGTCATCATTCTTTCAAGAGCCAACATATTTAACATTCTTAAACAACAACTTCAAAAGACATATGCACTGTTCAAGCATTCATTCAGAAAACAAGAAGCATAGTCACCACATCAATATAATTAAACTAAGTTCAAGGATAAATTCGAAACTCATGTACTTCTTATTCTTTTGAATTAAAACATTTTTCATTTAAGAGAGGTGATGGATTCATAGGACATTCATAACT
>NC_029793.2:121650973-121652351 GCF_000816755.2 Arachis ipaensis
ATGCTTTTACCACACCAAACTTAGAATTTTGCTCGCCCTCGAGCAAGAGAAGAAAGAATAGATGAAGAAGAAGAAGAAATGGGGGAGAGGGAGAAGGTGATGTGGTTCGGCCAAGAAGGGTATAGATGGCTTGTGTTGTGTGAATTTGAAGAAGAATGGAGGGCTTATATAGGGAAGGGAGGGGGGAAAGGTTTCGGCCATATGGGTGGGTTTGGGTGGGAAATTGGTTTTGAATTTTGAAGGTAGGTGGGGTTTATGAGGTAGGTTTATGGGGAAGAGTGGATGGATGTGAGTGGTGAAGAAGTGAGTGGAGGTAGGTGGGGATCCTGTGGGGTCCACAGATCCTGAGTGGATCCTGTAGGGTCCACAGATCCTGAGTGGATCCTGTGGGGTCTACAGATCCTGAGGTGTTCAAGGATTTACATCCCTGCACCCATTAGGCATGTAAAAATGCCTTGGCACACAACTATTGGCGTTCAGCGCCAGGTTGGTGGCCATTTTGGGCGTTCAACGCCCATTTGTGTGCCATTTCTGGCGTTGAACGCCAGAACCATGCCTGTTCTGGCGTTCAGCGCCCAGAAGCTGCCCATTTTGGGCGTTTAGCGCCAGAACCATGCTCTGTTCTGGCACTGAACGCCAGACAGATGCTCCTCCAGGGTGTGATTTTTCTTCTGTTGTTTTTGATTCCGTTTTTAATTTTTATATTTATTTTGTGACTCCACATGATCATGAGGAGGGATTTCAGTGATCCTTTTACTCAGCTGGCCCACTTGTGCTTCCAGATTTCTAATGGAAGATCTTGTTTCATTCATGAAGCTCACAGTGGCCTTGGATATATCAGAGACTAGATTTGCTAAATTAGAAGCATTTTGTTCAGAGTTCTCTGTCTGTTGCTGAGTGGATGATGAAAAAGGTTTATTATTGTTAAACCTGTTTCTTCCACCATTATTAAAGCCTTGTTGAGGCTTTTGATCTTTCCATGAGAAATTTGGATGATTTCTCCATGATGAGTTATAAGTGTTTCCATAAGGTTCACCTAAGTAATTCACCTCTGCTATTGCAGGGTTCTCAGGATCATAAGCTTCTTCTTCATGAGAAGCCTCTTGAGTACTGTTGGATGCAGCTTGCATTCCATTCAGACTCTGAGAAATCATATTGACTTGCTGAGTCAATATTTTGTTCTGAGCCAATGTGGCATTCAGAGTATCAACTTCAAGAACTCCCTTTTTCATAGGCGTCCCATTATTCACAAGATTCCTTTCAGAAGTGTACATGAACTGGTTATTTGCAACCATGTCAATGAGTTCTTGAGCTTCTGCAGGCGTTTTCTTTAGGTGAATAGATCCACCTGCAGAAGTATCCAATGACATCTTTGATA
>NC_029793.2:121653042-121659946 GCF_000816755.2 Arachis ipaensis
ATCGCGAGTATCGCGAGTTTGGAGCTCGTCACAGTCATTCATTCATTGAATCCTACTCGGAATACCACAGACAAGGTTTAGACCTTCCGGATTCTCTTGAATGCCGCCATCATTCTAGCTTACGCCACGAAGATTCCGATTAAGAGATCTAAGAGATACTCATTCAGTTTAAGGTAGAACGGAAGTGGTTGTTAGGCACGCATTCATAGGGAATGATGATGATTGTCACGTTCATCACATTCAGATTGAAGTACGAATGAATATCTTAGAAGCGAAACAAGATGAATTGAATAGAAAACAGTAGTACTTTGCATTAATCCTTGAGAAACAGCAGAGCTCCACACCTTAATCTATGGAGTGTAGAAACACTACCGTTAAAATTACATAAGTGAAAGGTCCAGGCATGGCCGAGATGGCCAGCCCCTAGAACGTGATCAATAGATCAAAAGATAATCCAAAGATGTCTAATACAATAGTAAAAGGTCCTATTTATAATAAACTAGTCACTAGGGTTTATAGAAATAAGTAATTGATGCACAAATCCACTTCCGGGGCCCACTTGGTGTGTACTTGGGCTGAGCTTTAACTTTCCATGTGCAGAGGCCATTTGTGGAGTTGAACGCCAGGTTTGGATCCATTTCTGGCGTTCAACTCTGGTTTTTGATCCATTTCTGGCGCTGAACTCCAGAATTGGGCAGAGAGCTGGCGTTGAATGCTGGTTTGCATCGTCTAAACTTGGGCAAAGTATGGACTATTATATATTGCTGGAAAGCCCTAGATGTCTACTTTCCAAAACAATTGGAAGCGTGTCATTTTGAGTTCTGTAGCTCCAGAAAATCCACTTTGAGTGCAGGGAGGTTAGAATCCAACAGCATCAGCAGTCCTTCTTCAACCTCTGAATCTGATTTTTGCTCAAGTCCCTCAATTTCAGCCAGAAAATACCTGAAATCACAGAAAAATACACAAACTCATAGTAAAGTCCAGAAATGTGAATTTAACATAAAAACTAATGAAAACATCCCTAAAAGTAACTAGATCCTACTAAAAACATACTAAAAACAATGTCAAAAAGCGTATAAATTATCCGCTCATCAATGATCGAAGAAGATAAAGCACACAAAGAAGACCCTACTTCTTCAGCAGAATCCTCAAGTGATTATAATCAAAACGAAGACGATTGCTTCGGGATCAACCTAGGAGAAGAGATAAGCATTTGAAAAATAATTATGTAAGCATTTCAAAATTTATGTAATAACCAAAATTGTATGAACTTGTACTGTAGAAATAGTACCGGTTAACATAACATGTATTGTAGAAATAGTAGAATCTAGGTCTATAAAAGAAAACCTCAGCAACATTCTGAGGCAGAGTTTTAGAAACACAATTTCAGCACTTTGCGGCGGTTTCTGGAGCCGTTTTACGGCGGTTTTGAACCGTCGTAAAACATTTTGCGGCGGTTAGTTAACCACCGGAAGATGGGGCGCGGGCAAACGGTTAGCGGCAGTTTTTTTCAACCGCTAGAATAACCGCCGCGAAATGTGAATTGGTTTTGTGGTGGTTATTACCCCCTGCCGTAGGAGGGTAAAAAATGATATTTCCAATTTTGCAAACCGCCTCTAAATGCCAGTGATTTGAAAACGAAACCCTTTTGTGGCGAGTGATAACCGCCGCTAAATATCAGAAAAATGAACAATATTTAACCGCAACCAAATTCAAAATTCCCATTAAAATTTTAGGTTTTTTATTATTTTGCCTATTTTAAAAACGTCTATTAATTAAATTTTAATTTTTTATTTTCAATTAATTTAAAAAAATTACAACCAAGTAAAATAGCCAAATAACATCACAAACCAAATTATATATATGCAAATATAACATATATAATGAGATTGTCATAACATCATCCAAAATAAAGTAAGAATGCTTAACTTGAAGAAAATAAGTATAAAGCACTAAACCAACTTAAATGCAAAAGTATCTAAGAACATTGATTGAAATTCAAAATTTTTGTTGCGGGTCGTGATTGCTAGATAAAGATGGCCTTGTGCGTGACGAGTCCGGTATACTGCCCAAAAAAGCCAGCTCTGCATCAACCTCAGCTGGCAAATTGCCTCCTTACTATTGGACTAGATATCCCAAGACCTTATGTATCAACTGTCTCTTCGCCTGCTCTTCTTCTAGCTTAGCCGTCAATTCTGCAATCCTCCTCCCATACTCTTCATTGGGCTCTGCAAAACCCGATGGTTGTCCAGCAGCGTTACCAAAGACTTGGGTGGGACATGGTCCAGCACCTAAGGCACGAACTCGTCCTGACTGCTCCTTTCCGAGAACTTGTGCTAGCGAATCATTTTGTGAAAGGTGCTTAGAGGATTCATCCTTCCTCTCAACATTCGCAATTGCTTCCTACAAATATACAACACATTCGGAAGGCATGAGTTAACAGTAGCACGATATATACAGTAAGTTAAGTTTAAAATTTTCAGACATGACTTACACTAACAACACACGCATCGGGATGGATATACGAGCCATTTTTTTCTTATAAGTCATGATAAACAACTCTCCTCTACCAACGGGCCTTCCTTGCTCTTTCTCCTGTATCATTGATATCGACACAATTATGTAAACAACAATAACATATTCAGGAAGATTAATCGAAATCTTAATGCAAATAATTACTTATTATCACTTCGTCTTTTTTTCTTGCCAATGTTTTGGAACCCCCAGTATGTGTGTAAAGTTGCTTGCTTCGATTTAAAGCATTTTGTTTACACTTTTTCTATGAACAAATAACAAAACAAATATAAATGAGAAAAAGATGTTGAATATAAAACATAAGGGGTGTAAAATGTATACACATATATGTTTTTGTGGAAATAATAAAAAATTCCAAGGCTTACCTTTGTTTCTTTTCCTTCTGGCGATAGTTAAGGAACCGTTTCCATTCATTTTCTTCTATTCCTTTCGGGCGATGATCAAGATTTTTCTCATAAGTCCTTGTTTCTTTGTAACACTTATGATACAAGTTGTGCCTTGTATCCTTCCAGTTCTTTCCTATCCTCTTCATAATTCTGCGCTTTATTTTTCCTCCGGCATCGTCCTCATAGTAAAAGACCCGCTGCAATTAGTTGATATTGTCATTAACCAAGACCAACTAACAAGCATAAGACTAATAATTTGAAGAATATCCACAATCATTACAGGCCAATTTAAATTGATAAAGTATGACACTCAAATCTAGTACAAGCAGTCGCAATTACGTATAAAATAGAAGTGCTGAAATAAACATGTGAAAAACAAAATTTGAAAATTTTACCAACTATATAATTTACCCATGCAAAAGATCTTACAAAAAAAATGAAAAACTAAAATTGCTTAAATTGTTGAAGCTTAAAGATGTACCTTAATCATGTCGTATGCATGTTCCTTCTTAGCTTTGTTTACATGCTTCCAACTCTCTGCATATATGAGGAACTGGGAATAATCCGCACCTAAACTCCCTAAAAAACCACTGAATAATCCAGCTGTCTGACCAATCGGTTACAGCTCTTTGTTAAATGGGAGTACTATCTTTGTATTGGAAGGAAGTGCTATAGCCTCCTTCACGCTCAGCCTAGAAACTTTTCTCACGCCGTCCTCTAAGAAGTGTATGGGAAACAAAATTACTATCTAATCATTGCATAAAAGGAAAATAGAAGTAAAGGACTTTATAACTATTTACGAAAATAGGAGAAAAAAAGTTTACCGATAACAGTAACTTCCCAGAAATCTGTATCTTTGCATTTCTCATTATTGTGCTGACCTCGACTTCTTGGGCAGCAAACAAGTCGTCGATGTGGTCATCAAACGACGGAACTTCATCCGCCTCTGGGTTGTAATCCTCATCCTCTAATTCATGATCAGCCACTTCCGCGCGATGCCGAGTCTATATGCGTTCTGTGGGAGTTTGAGGGTCATCAGCACTGCTTGACTGCGCAAGCCTTTGATCATTGCGTGGTGCACAAAATGGTTCATTGATACGGGATGCTAGAGCTCTATTAGCTGAGGATAAAATTGGAGGAACTCTATCACGTGGTTGCTCACGTGATGTCTGAGCTCCTCTAGTCATGGACCCAACCTTAAGACAATATGAAATCATTTAGAATTATATTTTACAGAAAGAATTAATATTGAGACTTAATTGAATTCATAAACTAGTAATTTTGCGACGAAAAATTTACAACATGGCTCAATGATACAATTGAAGGATATCTAATTTTCACATAAGGTTACATAAAAAAATGTTAACCACAGACACTTATCGTAGTCTCTTCAGTTTTGGCATTAGTTCTGATATCTTTCGGGGGTTCCCATATAATGTTATACCGTAGTTTCCTAGGCATCTTTACAAACCTTGACAGATAACAATATTACTAGACAAATGACAAGCACAACTTAATGATACCCTTAAAGCAAATAGAGAATACAAACTATACAGTAATATTAGGAAATAAAAAATTATGAATATCTATATGGAACACTATAAGGCACATTACATAATAGATCATGATAAATAGTATATTAGAATTTATTTTCTTTTTAACATAATTTAAGTTTTTAATCAATTAAGTCTAATTAAATTAGTTTAATATAAAAAAAATTAATTATATTTAATATTATTTCAAGTCTTATTATTTAATCTAATTGAATTTAGTTTATAAATAAATTTGAATGTGTAATAAATTTTGTAGTATATCAAACTATTTCTTGATCTGGTAAGTAAGAACACTTATATAAGTGAAAATTTATATATTTACTTGGTTGGTCTCAGTTTCCTATTGATGGATGTGGACAAATTGTAAGAAGTGGTTGTTTTGTGTAGCACAGTGAAAGGGATCTCTGACTCCTTCGTTGTACTGTGTACCAAAATACATGAAGCTTGAGAACATATAGAAAGATAGTCCTATATTTAACATGCAACGGAAAAAAATTCAAAGAGAAAGGGTTTAACTCGTGCAAGGGTTTGAAAGGGAGAAGTCTCTCACCTGATAAGAATGACGTGCAGCTTATATGAGAGTTTGAGAGTTATAGAAAAGTTGGGGTGTATGGAGAAAACAGAAAATGCTTAGAATTAGGAGGAGATCACAACAATATTTGACCTATGAATTTAATATTAATCATTTCAAATATATTTTTTTTAATTTTCAAATCACTTTAAATTTGCATTATGCAATGTATCCCTGTTCTTTTATTGTCGCCCCAAATCTCTTATGAAGTTACGGGATAAACTTAAAAAGGTTAACTATTGCTTCTTTAAAAATTAAATTGAACCGCTTGCATAATTTATATGGACTTAAACTGTTAGGTTAACAAAAAAGTAGAAAATATCGGTTTAATTTCAAATATTTGTTGAACTAATCAGTTATAAAAATCTGTGCTTCTCAAAGGTACATAAACGTGCCATTTCAATTAAATAAATTTTACTGATAAGCAATAATATCAATTTACACAAATTCAACACAAATTATTTTTGAAGCATCAATCACCTATCTGGTTCTCCTCTTTTTGTATTTCTCTCTAAAGATTTATTTATATGCTACTTTGAACTGTTTCAAATTAAATTATTTTGGTTTCACATGATGAATTTGTTTTTTTGTTTTTCCGTTTCTTGAAGGCCTTAATTTTCACACCAATAGACAGTTATATGGATCTTCATCTAAGTAAGTAACATTATTTTTCTGCGTCTCATGTATGTACTATTTGAAACCTCGTTTTATACTTTTTCTGGTTTAAGTCTAAATCATAATAAACGCCCCTTGATAAATTAAATTTTTAACCGAAAAAAAGATACAACTAAAAAACATGTTCACAATAGCATATAAAAATTAATACACAAATATTTCATAAAAAAGCCATAAAAATTAACACAAATCAACCGCATATTAAATGTTCCAGCTTCAAAAATGAATCCACCAACAGCTACCAAACAACACAAAACTCAGACACTATAATGCCACTAACCTTCAACGGGGAGCAGGACAACGCAGAGATGAGGGCGATCGGCGATACAGCAGCGACCGGGCAAAGCGGCGGAGAGCGGCGAGACGGCAGTGGGGGGAGACGGCAGTGAGCGCGAGACGACAGGCCGACCAACTCGAGGCCAGGGACAAACGACACCTATGAAAGGTGACCGTGAAATCGTTGAAGCAATCGAACTTGGGGTTTGGAGGGGTTTGATTTTTCAACTCGAAAAGGGAGATTTTGTGGGTGATGAGACCAAAATTGAAAAAATTGAAATGAAGGGATTTTTGGGGAAGGGGGAATGCGCTACGGTTTTGGCCTTTGGGTTTTATTTTTTTTAGTTAGTATATAATATAAAAAATATATACTAAAAGAAGTATAAAACAAGATTATAGTAAATTAATTTTAACTCCTATTAGTACATTGAATTAAAAATAACATATAAAAATGTACTTGTATTTATTAAATTTTAATAACATATAAAAATTTAATGACTTTTTAAATATTTTTTTATAATAGGAGTACATTTTTATATACTTTAAATACTTTGTATAAAAATGTATTTGTATTTATCATACAAAAATAAAGTATTGTGCCAATATAATAACATTATAACATTTTAAATCAATTTTTTCTAGAATTTTAGATTAAAAGCAGCACATGAAAAAATATTATTGGTATTTTAAAGCTAACTTAATTAAAAAAGATAGAACTGTATTTTTTAGGATTTTATGTACGGCTAATTTTTTTTAATATTGATCAAAGATGTGTGTTACACTATGTTATTTGGTTTCAGGTAAGTTTTACTCTACTATATTTCTTTTTTACTTTTCAAAAGACACGAATCTAAAAAATTTTATAAATTAATTTAAAAGAAAATATCATTGACGTTTTATAAAATTTT
>NC_029793.2:121659953-121663132 GCF_000816755.2 Arachis ipaensis
TTTTTTTAATATTGATCAAAGATGTGTGTTACACTATATTATTTAGTTTCAGGTAAGTTTTACTCTACTATATTTTTTTTTTACTTTTCAAAAAATACAAATCTAAAAAATTTTATAAATTAATTTAAAAGAAAATATCATTGACGTTTTATAAAATTTTATAATTCAAAAGACACAAATCTAAAAAATTTTATAAAACGTCAATGATATTTTCTTTTAAATTAATTTATAAAATTTTTTAGATTTGTGTCTTTTGAAAAGTAAAAAAAAAAATATAGTAGAGTAAAACTTACCTGAAACCAAATAACATAGTGTAACACATATCTTTGATCAATATTAAAAAAAATTAGCCTAATTATGTACATAAAATCCTAAAAAATACAGTTCTATCTTTTTTAATTAAGTTAGCTTTAAAATACCAATAATGCTTTTTCATGTGCTGCTTTTAATCTAAAATTCTAGAAAAAAATTGATTTAAAATGTTATAATGTTATTGTATTGGCACAACACTTTATTTTTGTATGATAAATACAAGTACATTTTTATACAAAGTATTTAAAGTATATAAAAATGTACTCCTATTATAAAAAAAATATTTAAAAAGTCATTAAATTTTTATATGTTATTAAAATTTAATAAATACAAGTACATTTTTATATGTTATTTTTAATTCAATGTACTAATAGGAGTTAAAATTAATTTATATTTAATAATTTTATACTAAAATTAATTTACTATAATCTTGTTTTATACTTCTTTTAGTATATTTTTTTATATTATATAGTATTTTTTCTAGTATCTTATTGTACAATGTGTAATTAGCCATTTGATTCCAAATGTGAGTAATTGGAATCAATTTGATTCGAACTACTCTAGGCCACGTGCTCCAAGTAATTCGAGTTAATATAACTCGAACTATGCATGCAAAATTCGATACAATTTGATTCGAACTACGTTCGAATATTGTTTGGGAGTAATTCGATGTGATTCAATTCGAATGACATGTAAACATAATTCGAATTTTATTGATTCGAATTATATAAAAGTCATATTTGGTGGAATGGTGTATCAGAATTCATTTTGGTTGAATTGCGTAAATTGTTTCCTCCCATGGCTTAATAACATTTTTTACCCTCATTAGTATATATGTATTGTGGTGTTTAGAGTATGAGCTTCTTAGTTGATTTAGTTTCTCATTTTATAGTTCATTGGTCAGTTTTGAGTGGTAATTAGACAAATTTAGTTATTTTTTTTATTCTTAGTAATGTGGATCTAATAGTTGTGATAGGAGTTGATTTTTGTCAAAGTGCTCATCAAATTATAGTTAATTCAATTTCTTATTTTATACTTCATTGGTCAGTTTTAAGTGGTAATTAGACAAATTCGGTGTTCTTTTTTTTCTTAAAAGTCATTTTTCTGTCATCTAGTTTAGGAAAAAAGCTCTTATCTGTTTATTTATCCTAAAAGTTAAAAATTAAAATTAATGTTAATACTTTTTATTAACAGAATAAAATAAAACATAAAAATAAACCTTGAATAAAAAAAAATACAAAATTTTGAATTCCAAAATATAAAATGGTTCTAAGATAAAAAAAATTAGTTCGATATAAATTTTTTAAGGTACTCCATGAATGAATTTAGATGGATGAAATTTATTTGTATAATGAATCATTATATATTGGTACAAAAATTATAATTGTGTAAATTTTTTTAGAACAAAATTTTTTAAACTATTTTACTTTTATTCTGTTAAAAGCATATCCATAATAGAAAAAATTCGTATGAATAATTTACATTCAACAGAAAACTCTTAATAAAGTTGTTGTAAAAAATGTGTGGACATTTATTTATTTAATAGATGTACGGAAGAAATTTTTTAATAATAAACTTCTCCCATTAAGGGTAATATTGAAACTTAAATTTAGACGCCAATTGACATTATATATTGTGTAGGTACCTAGAGTCTATTAAAATAGTATGATAACAATTTGAAGAGAAATAGAATTATGTGTAAATTTAATTTAAAAAAAAATATTTCTCATAAACTATTTTACTTTTATTCTTTAAAAATATATCTAAAATAAAAAAATATCTGCAACAATAATTCACACTTTTTCTAAAGAATAAGTTATGTCTTATTACATGTGTAAAAATGTTTTTGATGCATTGAAGTGGTTTCTTACGGTTAAGTTTATCTTTTTATTTAATATAAAACCAACTACAACTAATTATGGTATAATAATTTTTGCAAATTATAAAAATTCATTAAATATTGTCTTTGTTCAATTTTTTCTTTCTCAAACTATTTCTATAATAATATATAAAGGGAATAAGAGAGTTTGATGTTCAATTTTTACTTTTTCATCTTATTCCTATTACTAAACAATAATAACTATAACTGTCATCTTAAAATTTGGTCAAAAATATAATTATCAGTTAATTTTTCGGTTTTTTTCACAATGTTTTTTGTTTACACATAACTTTGACTTATGTTGTCATCGATTTTTTTTTTGTTCTACGGAGTACATGTACATGTAGTACTCTTCCTTTCCTTTTACATGTTAGATAACCTAGAGTGATTTATTATTTTATAATTTAATTTCAACGGTTAAATTTAGATTTCTAATTTAAAAATATAAATAAAAACATTAATTTTTTAAACGCTGAATTTTATTAATTATTTCAAACGGAGGAAATCGCAAAAAATATAACAAAACAAAAGAGCAATTATACTCATTTTATCTTTTTTTTTATCAATCCGCATATTTAGTAATCATTTTCAACCAAAATAGATATCGTGACAATGATTAAAATGTTCAAAGTTGAAATGAAATTCACGAAAAGTAACGCGTTTGGGATTTCTTGTCTTCTGTAATTATTTTTTCTATTAGTGGCTATATTTTTTGTTTTATGGACAATAATTTTATTATATTTCTATTAGTTTAAGTTCTTTATAATTTTTTAGTTTTATAATAAAATTAACTCTTTATCTAGTAACTTATTTGAAATACACATTATACATAATGATGGAGATGAATCACCTTTTTTTTATGTTATTTATCATATGTTAAAGTATATTTAAAAATGGTATAAAATAAAAAAATATATAATGTCTGATAATTAACTAATAATTAAAAAATTCAAATTGGAACCGTAGGGGATCTTTTATTCTAAATTAG
>NC_029793.2:121663817-121671275 GCF_000816755.2 Arachis ipaensis
TTGTATAACGCTAAATTTTATTAATTATTACAAACGGAGGAAATCACAAAAATTTATGGTATATTAAAGTATAATTAAAAATGGTATTTAACATAAAAATGTATAATGTTTGATAATCAACTAATGATCGATATATCCAAATTAAAACTGTAAGGGAGCTTTTATTCCAAATTAAAAAATGGCTAACAATAAAATATAATTTATTGATTTGAATTTATAATTTCTTTTAAAATAAAAATATAAACGCCAAGAAGCAATAGTTCAAATGGCATAGGCTCCCCATATTCAATTAAGAGGTTGTGGGTTCTAGTCTTCATATATTCGATAAAAAAAAAATAAATAAAAATATAAGCATTTTTGGAGTTTAATATTTAGTTTTTTCAATAGTAGTTAACATAAAATGTAAACAAATTCGACCAAGTTGCATGACACCTCAACAATAATTTAGGTAAAACAAATAGAAGTAATAAAATATTTAACAAAAATATTAATTACACATTCTTCACTTTAAATACATTGACAAAAATTTTAAATAATAACAATGCCAAAAACCCATAAAAAGTGCTAATAAGACTATATGTGGTTGTATTTTATTTAAATATTATTCGTCACAATTTCTCTTATGAAAATAGTAGTAAGTGAAGAAAATATATTTTTTATATTGTGCAAACCTCACTAAATTTTATATCAACTGTAATTCGCTAAACCTAAATTGCTAGCTAAAACTAAATCGGGATAATTCTGATGGAGGAAAATTTTTACAAGTTTGTTTTCTCATATTTCTTATGTCACTATTAATTAGTTCGATATATTTTGATACTATACTAGATATTGATAAAAGCTGGATTTCAAAGTCACGGAATAGTGTGAAATATAGGCAAGAATTGAACAATTTTTTAGACTTTATATTTGTGAATGCATCCTCCGATGGCATGATAAAGTATCCATGTCCTAAATGTGGGTTTCAACTTATGAAAATAAGAGAGGATGCATACGACCATCTGTTGTTACGACCATTTCCCCTTGGATATACTATTTGGCTGCGTCATGGTGAGAAGCCGATTGAAGAGAGATCTGGATTGGGACGAGTAGATGAAAATTTGATATCCCAAGTGAATCAAATGCACCAAATAGTCAACGAGGCATTCAATTTCACGATGCAACATGGGAGTGAGGACATCGTAACAATCGAACATGCAGAAGATGATGAAGACGTGTTACCGTACTTATATGAAGGTCCAAGTCTCCCGGCGCGGGATTTTAACAATCTACTGTCAGATGGAGAACAGGAGTTATATCCTGGATGCTCAAAGTACTCCAAATTATCGTTCTTATTAAATCTTTATCATATCAAGTGTATGTGCGGTGTGAGTGACAAGGCAATGACCATGATTCTTGACTTACTGCGGGACGTATTCGAACAAGCAAAACTTCCAAAGACAGTGTATGAAGCCAGGAAGACAATAAGAAAGTTGGGTATTGAATACACCAAGATAGATGCTTGTCCAAATGATTGTATGTTGTACCGAGGTGATGATGAGAACTTGACTAGGTGCAAGAAATGTGGGTGTTCAAGATGGAAGCAGAAGACTAAAAAGGGCTCTATTGTTAGGCTCAACGTACCTGTGAAGAGAAATAGAAAACCTATAGCTAAGGGTGGCAAAGCGGACTGGCCCGCCCCAACCCGTCCCGCCAACTAAAATGGGTTCAAAATACTAGCCCGCTCCGCTTTATGGCAGATTGGCAGGCTAGCCCACTTGACTCATTTTTTTTTGAAAAATAAAATTCATTAAAATTAACTAAAAAATAATAATTAAAAAATCAAATACAAATAAAAAATAGTCAAATTATAATATAATTTTATTATTATTTTTTTAATTTTTAACTTCAATAAAATTGTTCAAAATAATATTTGTCAATAGAACTATCTTTATTTTAAAAAACAAGTCACATAATTCGAACAAATATACGAAATTGTAAAATAAAATAAATAAAGTTAATAACTAAAAGAAGAATAAAAACAAAAACAAAAAAAAGTGTTTGAAAATTCTATAATTATTAATTTTATAATAGTAATCACTCTTTTATTTAATAAAAAAAAGAAAAATAAAAATCTTCGACCCAGCGGACCGGCCCGCCCCGCCAAAACCTGCCAATTTGGCGGTGCGGTTTGGCGAATTTTTTTTAATTTGGCGGGCTCCAAATCCTAGCCCGACCTGCCCTTTATTTTTTAGCGGGTTTAGCTGGTCGGCCCGACGGGTTCAACCCGTTTTGTCACCCCTACCTATAGCAGCCAAGACTCTTCGTTACTTTCCTCTCATACCACGACTGCAACGATTATTCATGTGCAGCAAGACATCAAGTGATATATTATGGCATAAACAGGCATGTAATAACGATGGTTTTGTTAGGCATCCAAGGGACGCTGAAGCATGGAAAAAGTATGATGCAAAGTATACTAATTTTTCGACGGATTCGCGCAATGTTCGCCTAGCCTTGGCGAGCGATGGATTTAATCCTTTTGGGAATATGAGCACAAAGTATTCCATCTGGCCTGTGATTCTTATTACGTATAATCTTCCACCCTGGGTTTGCATGAAACAGACGTCTTTCATTCTATCCACGCTTATTCCTGGGCCGAAAATGCCAGGTAACGATATAGATGTTTACTTGCAGCCTTTGATAGATTAGTTGAAGCAATTATGGGATGACATTGAAACATATGATGCCAAAGAGTGAAACACTTTCAAGATGTGTGTAGCATTGATGTGGACTATCACTTTCCAGGATTGGGAAACCTATCTGGCTGGAATACACACAGTGGGTTAGCTTGTCTTACGTGTAACTTGAATGCTAAGCCACATCGGCTGAAAGACAGTAAAAAATAGTGTTTCATGGGCAATCGACGCTTTTTGAATCAGGGACACAAATACAGACTAGATCGGAATAGATTTGACAGGCAGGTCGAAGGTAGAGATCCACCAAAGAAGTTATCCGGAACAAATATATTTAGGCAACAGTCTAACGTGCACGTTTCATTTGGGAAGAGTTCAACTGTGACATCCAAAAAAAGATGCAATGGTCAGGATGCGGATGAAGATGACTCACATTAGAAAAAGAAGAGTGTTTTCTTTGACCTCTCGTATTGGGAGGATCAGATGTTGCGTCATAACCTCGATGTGATGCATATAGAAAAAATGTGTGTGACAATATGGTCTTCACTATCTTAAACGATAGCGGCAAATCAAAAGACAATCTTAAAGCTCGCAGAGATTTACAATGCATGGGCATAAGGTCTGAATTATGGCTGGGGGAAGGTGGTAAATATCCTTCTGCAATATTTGCAATGTCAAATTCGCAGAGGGATGTATTCCTGAAGACTTTGTAGAATGTTGTCTTTTCAGATCGTTTACTCTAGCAATGTTGCTCGTTGTATTAATTTGTGACAGCGCAAGTTGTCTGGGTTGAAAAGTCATGGCTGCCATATTCTGATAGAACAATTACTCCCAATTTTGGTGAAAAATGCACTTCCGAGTCTAGTGTCCAATGTGATTGCAAATTTGTCATCATTTTTCCGAGAACTTTGTGGGAAAGCCATAAACCCTATGCAGCTTGCTGAGCTTCAAAATCATGTTATGCAAACCCTGTGTCAGATGGTAATGATTTTTCCTCCATCATTTTTCACCATCATGGTTCACCTCACGGTGCATCTTGTTGATGAGGTTACTCTTGGTGGACATGGATGTATCCAATAGAAAGGGTAGCTTGCTGATAAACTCCTTTAGTACACTCAGTTGAATTAATTGTGTATATACTGAGCATTTTGTTGTATTTATATAAAAGGTATTTAGGACGTCTGAAGCAATATGTTCGTAATAGGGCACAACCAGAAGGCTCAATTGCAGAAGGCTATTTATATGAGAAAATCCTGACTTTCTGTTCTAGATATTTGGATAATATTGAGACTAGAATCAATCGACCAGGGAGAGTTGATGATGAGCCCGTTGATGTTACACAGAATTTGGAGGAAACTATGTTCCCAGCTATTGGAAGGGCATTAGGGGCTGTTTCGCATTTCGAACTCACGCCAATAGAAAAACGTCAAGCACATCGCCATGTGCTAGTCAACTGCGATGCCATGGTTCCGTTTGTTGAGTAAGTATATAAATGTATTTTTAAAATACCAATATAACTCTTTTCTCCGGTTGACTAGTTGGACTAATTTTCTTTTCACACATAAAGTACATTTAGGGAACAGACAAAGCAAAGCTTACAGGCTCATACAAGATCACAATCTAAGATAGACAGCGTTGTGCATGCAGAATTTCCTCAGTGGTTCAAGCATAAGGTTGATAGAACATTAACCTGACCAATGTGTTTTTAGCCTAGAATTCATAATTTATGAAATCCGATTTTAATATAAAGCATGAATGTTATGTGGTTCCAGGTTCCAATGGAAAGTACGCTTCATTCGAAAGAAATGAAGTTGCTTGCGTGCAGTTCCATGATTCAGGCGAGATGTTTTGGGGCATACAACGTTAACGGGAACAAGTTTAGAACTATCACAAAGGAAGACGGGTTGAAAAACCAAAATAGTGGAGTATATGTATCATCTAATACAAGAAGTTATGCAAGCATGCGTGATAATAGAGTCGCTATTGGCAGTGTTCCGTATTACAAAAAAATTGTAGACATAATTGAATTGAATTATAGCTGTCATTTCATAGTGGTATTGTTCAAATGTGTTTGGGCTGATACCACTACCAGTAGAGGCATCAAATAAGACCATTTGGGACTTACCAGTGTTAATTTCTCTTGTCCGATACACACTGGTGTTCGAAAAGAAGATGAACCTTACATATTGGCCTCAGAAGCTCAGCTTGTATACTATGTGGATGATGAAGTAGCTAAGGAATACAGTGTTGTGGTTCATGTGAAACCACAAGATTTGTATGACATGGGAGAAGAGAATGAAGAAGCTGAAGTTGGTTTTTCTCCACAGCCAGGGTTGAACATGTCAGCGGAATGTGACATTGGAGATTTACAGTTGACAAGGGAGGATGATATAGAAGACCCCACAGAAAATGCTGCAGAGCATATTGATGATGTTGCATAGTGCTTATATGAAGAATTTTAACGTAGTTTAAAAAGGATCGTTGTCTCATGAACTAACTTAAATAAACTCAACATTATATGTTGTTTTCTTTGGTTACAAAAAACTTGGTGTATCTTCTATTTGCAGTTAAGTATTTATTGTATTGTGAATTTTCATGAGTAAGAGCAGATTTTTCATTTCTTTCGACAATTTTTTTTGTCGAAATTTAGTTTACGTTAAATCTTTAATGTTGTTTCAGTTGTTGTTGTTGTTTTTAATGTTGCAGTTTTGATAATCTTGATATCTAATATTCAATATCAATTCCAATAGTGTTACGTTTTTAAAATATTAGCGAACATAACATGACGGTGAAATAGGACAAATAAAAACTGAGGACTTTTCATCATCCTCTGCAAGTACAACATTCGCTACAGAGCTTCTGTCTAAGAAATTTTTCCAAACTACCAACAAGGGAAATGGTAATTGTCGATAATTTGCGTTTAATTTTAAAATTGTCTTAGCATATTGTCGTCCGTTTTTTTTCTAACTCGGTATCTAATGACTTGGGAGTTCTCAGTTTGTTCTGGGCATACTTATTTGGTTGTATGCATGTTGATATTTTCAGTATCACCTGAATATTCTGGAGAAATAGTCCCTGACAGTCTAGATGGGGAAGAGTGATACGTGAGCATCTTGTCTATCTTTTCCTAGTGAATTTACATCTAAATTGTTGAATTTAATTAAGAATTAATTATATTTTAGCCACTATGGATGCTATTTTGAGTTTTGTACAATACTGTTTATTTTAGGTAGCATTTGGCGGAATTTGATGGAGTTTCTGCAGAGAAAGAGAAGAAGCCAAGGAGATGACCAGCGAATACCGACGCGGACGCATGGTAAGAGAAGAAGCCAAGGAGATGACCAGCGAATACCGACGCAGAATGGAGGAAATCACAATGACGCGATCGCGTGCCTGACGTGAACGCGTGGACTGGAATCTGCACAAATGACGCGAACGCGTGGACGACGCGGACGCGTCACATGCGCCACGTGCAGAAAAAGTAGAAAAACGATGGGGGAAATTTCTGGGCTGTTTTGACCCAGTTTCCAGCCCAATAAATCACAGATTAGAAGCTGCAGAATGGATAAATCAAGTGGTCCCCACCCATCAGCTAAAAGACTTGTTAATTAATTCAAATTTAAATTCAAATCTTATTTTAGGAAAAGATATTATTTTAATTTTAATTTTAGATATTTGATTTTTAAATTATTAGGATTAGTTATAAAAGGAGGAAGCTTTCCTTCCTTTAGGGAGGTCCTGAGGGAGATTCCACCTCATCCCATCAGGGGAACATAACTGACAATCCTAATTTTCTTTCTTTTCTATGAGCAACTAAACCTCCACTGTTAAGGTTAGGAGCTCTGTCTATTTGTATGGATTGATTTTATTACTTTTTCTATTTTAATTTATGTATGGATTTATATTTAAGAATTGTTTTCGCTCTTTATTTTATGAATTTGGGTGGAACGGAAGTATGACCCTTTTTCTATTTGAGTTCTTGTAAAACTTGGAAAAGCTCTTTACTTAAATAACAGCTTGAAAACATATTCTCCTAAATTTTAATTATTTGGACTTAACGGGATACGTGACATATAATCCTTTTATTTTTGGGTAATTAGAGTTTTTGTGGCATATAAACTGGAATTTAATTATCACCCTCTAATTGGAATTAATTGACCAAGGAATTGGCTGCTGATGAATTTTAGAGGAGACTAGGAAGGTCTAAGGAATTAGGGTCTAGTCACATATAGTTTGCCATAAATTAAATCCTACATGATTAAAATAGTTAGTGAGAAAAATTAATCCGGAAAAATAGATAACTCTGAAACTTTAACTATCTTCTCCATATTTTTCCCAACTTATTTATCTGCCTATCTTTAATATTTTTTATATTGTTTAATATCTTTTATACTGCATCTCAACACTATTTTCTGTTTGTCTAACTAAGCCTATCAAACACTATTGTTGCTTGGTCCATCAATCCTCGTGGGATCGATCCTTACTCACGTAAGGTATTACTTGGTACGACCCGGTGCACTTGCCGGTTAGTAAGTGTGGTTGTAAAATACCGCATCAAGTTTTTGGCGCCGTTGCTGGGGATTGACTGTGATCAATAACTATTAATTGTTTGATTGTTTAGATTAGGCGTTTTAATTTTAATTTTATTTAAATATTATTTTATTATTATTTCAAAAAAAAATTTAAAATTTTCCTTGTTTTTCCGTTAGCAAACTCCCCTGCCCCCGTTTTATTAATTTTGTTTACTTCCGTTAAAAAAATTTTTTTTAGAAATTACGTCGAA
>NC_029793.2:121671410-121677006 GCF_000816755.2 Arachis ipaensis
AGGAGACTAGGAAGGTCTAAGGAATTAGGGTCTAGTCACAAATAGTTTGCCATGAATTAAATCTTGCATGATTAAAATAGTTAATAAGAAAAGTCAATCCAGAAAATAGATAACTCTGAAACCTTAACTGCCTTCTCCATATATTATTCCCAACTTAATTACTTGCCCTTCTTCAATATTTTTGATATTGTTTAATGTCTTTTATACTGCATCTCAACACCAATTTTTGTTTGTCTAACTAAGCCTATCAAACACTATTGTTGCTTAGTCCATCAATCCTCGTGGGATCGACCCTTACTCACGTAAGGTATTACTTGGTACGACCCGGTGCACTTGCCGGTTAGTAAGTGTGGTTGTAAAATACCGCACCAAGTTTTTGGCGCCGTTGCCGGGGATTGACTGTGATTGACAACTATTCGTTGTTTGATTGCTTAGATTAGATAATTTTTCTTTTAATTAAAATTTTTTTATTATTATTATTAGTATTTTCGAAAAAAAAAATTTTTTTCCTTTACGTTTTATTTTTTCTTTTCCGTTACATTTTTTTTCTTTTGTTCCTGCCCCCCTCCCCTTTTCCTTTTTTTTCGTTTCTTCTTTTTTTTTGTTTTGTTTTGCTTTAAAAGAGAAAAAATAAATAAATAAATATAAATAAATAAATAAATAAATAAATATTTTAGTATTAATATTTTTCTTTTCTTAATTTCTGAATTTAAGTTTGGTGTTACTCAGTTAATGTTATTTTAATTTTTCTGTTTAATTTTTTCTTTTAAATTTTTGAATTTTTTAGTTATTTATTTAGTATTTTTATTTTATTATTTTACACAGGTTACTTCACAGGGACTTCTCTGCACTCTGACGTAGAGAGTCCCGTTTTTTTCTTGTTTTCTGCTTGTGTATGCGCAGGAATAGAGACAAAGAACAGCTCTTAGACTTTGATCCTGAACCTGAAAGAACTTTCAGGCAACGTTTACAACAAGTAAGACTTTGCAAGGCTGCAGAATCCACTATGGCAAATAATGCTAATGCCAATGTGGTAAATCCGAATGGGGATGATCAACAGAGGAGAGTGCTTGGCTCTTATTCTACCCCTACTGTGGATCTTTATGGAAAAAGTATTGTGGTGCCTCCTATAACTGCAAACAACTTTGAGTTGAAGCCACAATTGGTCACCCTGGTGCAACAAAATTGCCAGTATCATGGTCTTCCTCATGAAGACCCAAATCAATTTATATCTGATTTTCTGCAGATATGTGATACTGTGAAGACAAATGGAGTGAACCCAGAGGTGTACAAACTAATGCTTTTCCCGTTTGCTCTGAGGGATAAAGCAAAGCTATGGCTAGATTCCCAACCAAAGGAGAGTCTGAATACGTGGAAAAAGGTTGTCACCGAATTTCTCACTAAATTTTTCCCACCAAGGAAGCTGACTAAGCTTAGGTTGGAGGTTCAGACTTTCAAGCAAAAGGAGTGTGAAACTCTTTATGAAGCTTGGGAAAGGTACAAGCTGCTGACTAGGCAATGCCCTCCGGACATGTTCTCCAAGTGGACTCAACTGGATATCTTTTATGAAGGCTTAGAAGAGATATCAAAGATGAGCCTAGACACTTCTGTAGGCGGTTCATTACACAAGAAGAAGACACCAGAGGAGACTATTGAGCTGATTGAATTGGTTGCAAGCAACCAATATCTGTACTCATCTAACATGAATCCTGTGAACTCTGAGACCTCTCAGAAGAGAGGCGTGTTGGAAGTAGAAGCTGTTAATGCTCTTCTTGCTCAGAACAAGATTATGTCTCAGTAGATAAATCTACTTACTCAACAGATGTGTGGCATGCAAGTCTCAGCTATCAACACTCAAAGTCCACCCCAAGAGACCTCCTATGACATGACAGGTAACTTTATGCAAAATGATAATTATGATTATGCTCAACCCTCTTCTGAATAGGTGAATTACATGGGGAGTGGTCCTAGAAATCCCAACAATGATCCGTATTCTAAGACATACAATCAAGGGTGGAGGAATCACCCAAATTTTGGGTGGAGAGATCAACCTCAGAGACCTCAGAACTTCAACAATAGTTCTCAGGACGGTTTTCAACAGAATAACTATAATAACCGTGAATCTCAGTCTCAGCAACAACAACCTCAGCAGGCGAATTCTAAATCCCAAGAAGATTCTAAGTGGGAGATGATGATGAGTTTCGTGCAAGAAACCAGAGCCTCCATTAGAAACTTAGAGGTACAAATGGGTCAAATGAGCAAGCAATTACCTGAAAGGCTTGATGACATTCTGGATCCTATTTCTGAATATGAGTTAGTTGAAGTTGATGATTCACCACCCCAAAAGGAGCTGATGAACACGCCTATAAAGAAGAAGGAAGCCCCCAAGCTTGAGCTCAAACCCTTATCTCCTTCTCTGAAATATGTATTTTTGGGTGAAAATGATTCATATCCAGTAATTATTAGCTCTTCCCTGAAGCCTGAAGAGGAAGAGGCGCTTATTTCAGTGCTCAGAAGCCATAAAACAGCTCTTAGGTGGACCATTAGTGACTTAAAAGGGATTAGTCCAACCAGGTGTATGCACAAGATCCTTCTTGAAGATGATGCTAAACCAGTTGTGCAACCACAAGGGAGACTCAATCCAACTATGAAAGAGGTGGTCCAAAAAGAGGTAATGAAATTATGGGAAGCAGGTATTATTTACCCTATTTCTGACAGCCCTTGGGTAAGTCCTGTGCAGGTAGTTCCCAATTAGGGAGGGATGACAGTGATCCAGAATGAAAAGAATGAGCTTATTCCTACAAGAACAGTCACGGTATGGAGAATGTGCATAGATTACAAGAGGCTCAACACTGCTACAAGGAAGGATAATTTTTCCCTCATTTTCATTGATCAGATGCTTGAGAGGTTAGCTGGTCATGCTTTTTATTGTTTTCTAGATGGATATTCTGGATATAATCAAATTGCAGTGGACCCTCAAGATCAAGAGAAGACATCATTCACATGCCCCTTTGGAGTATTTGCTTACAGGAGAATGCCATTTGGACTTTGCAATGCTCCAGCAACTTTTCAGAGGTGTATGCTTTCAATTTTTTCTGATATGGTTGAAAAGTTTATTGAAATATTTATGGATGACTTTTCTGTTTTTGGTAATTCTTTTGCATCATGCCTTAAACATTTATCTCTTGTCTTCAAACGGTGTCAAGAATCAAACCTTGTTTTAAATTGGAAAAAATGCCATTTTATGGTTACAGAAGGCATTATTCTTGGACACCGGATTTCAAGTAAGGGAATTGAGGTTGACAGAGCAAAGGTGGAGGTAATTGAAAAATTACCACCACTAACTAATGTTAAGGCAATTAGGAGTTTCTTGGGTCATGCAGGATTTTATTGAAGATTTATAAAAGATTTTTCAAAAATTGCTAAACCATTGAGCAACCTGTTGGTTGTTGATGTTCCTTTTGTCTTTGATTCTGATTGTCTGCATGCTTTTGAAACTCTGAAAGCAAACCTTACCTCTGCTCCCATTTTAGCTCCCCCTGACTGGGATTTACCATTTGAATTAATGTGTGATGCTAGTGATTTTGCTATAGGAGCTGTTTTAGGACAGAGGCATGGTAAGCTTGTACATGTCATTTATTATGCTAGTCGTGTGTTAAATGATGCTCAAAAGAATTACACAACTACAGAAAAGGAATTATTAGCTGTTGTGTATGCTGTTGATAAGTTTAGGTCCTATTTACTTGGTTCTAAGGTTATTGTTTATACTGACCATGCTGCTTTGAAGTACCTTCTAACCAAGCAGGATTCTAAACCAAGATTAATCAGATAGGTGTTGCTCCTTCAGGAGTTTGATATTGAAATAAAAGACAGGAAAGGGTCAGAAAATCAAGTAGCTGACCATCTCTCCAGAATTGAGCCTGAAGCAGGAGTGCAACCACCCACAGCTGTAACTGAGACATTTCTAGATGAGCAATTGTTCCTCATTCAGCAGGCTCCATGGTTTGCAGACATTGCAAATTATAAGGCCATGAATTTTATCCCAAGGGAGTACAGTAGGCAACAAGTGAAGAAGCTATTGACTGATGCAAAGTACTACATTTGGGAGGAACCATACCTTTTTAAAAGGTGTTCAGATGGAATTATCCGGAGGTGTGTCCCAGATGAAGAAAAACAGCAGATTCTTTGGCACTGTCATGGTTCTGAGTATGGAGGCCACTTTGGTGGTGAAAGGACAGCTACAAAGGTCCTTCAGGGTGGGTTTTACTGGCCGACTCTCTTCAAAGACTCAAGAGCATTTGTAAAGCACTGTGACAAATGTGAAAAAGCAACAAATCTCCCTGCCAACCATGAAATGCCACAGCAGGGGATTCTTGAGGTTGAGTTGTTTGATGTGTGGGGTATTGATTTCATGGGACCTTTTCCACCTTCACATTCAAACAACTATATTCTAGTGGCAGTTGATTATGTGTCCAAATGGGTAGAAGCTGTGGCTTTGCTCACCAATGATGCCAAGGTGGTAATGAGCTTTCTTCAGAGGTATATCTTTAGCCGGTTTGGTGTCCCAAGGACACTCATTAGTGATGGAGGAAGTCAATTCTGTAACAGACAGCTGGACTCTCTTCTGTATAGATATGGCGTCCGTCATAAAGTGGCAACCTCCTATCACCCTCAGACAAGTGGACAGGTTGAAGTTTCCAATAGGGAACTTAAGAGGATTCTGGAGAAGACCGTCAGTATCTCAAGAAAAGACTGGTCTAGGAAGCTTGATGATGCTCTCTGGGCATACCAGACAGCATACAAGACTCCAATTGGCATGTCCCCATATCAGTTGGTCTATGGCAAAGCCTGTCACTTGCCAGTGGAGCTGGAGCACAAGGCTTATTGGGAAATCAGGTACCTGAATCTTGATTCAGAAGCTGCAGGAATTAAGCGGATGCTTCAGTTGAATGAGCTTGATGAATTCAGATATTCAGCCTATGAGAATGCCAAGCTTTATAAGGAGAGAACCAAGCTACTGCATGATAAGAAGATTGCCATCAGAGTCTTTGAGCCAGGACAAAGAGTGCTTCTGTATAATTCAAGGCTCAAATTTTTTCCCGGGAAGCTGAAATCCCGGTGGTCAGGACCGTTTGTGGTTACCAGAGCCTCGCCATATGGTCATGTGGAAATACAGGAAGAAAATTCTGACAGGAAATTTACAATGAATGGCCAGAGGTTGAAGCACTATCTTGGAGGCGAGATTGACCGCCAGAGGTCCACTCATCTGCTAAACTAGCAGAACTAACCGTCAAGCTAGTGACGTTAAAGAAGCGCTTGTCGGGAGGCAACCCGATAATTTCGTATCCTTCGCCATTTTTCGTAGTAGTTTTTCTTAGTTATTTTGTTTTTATTGAGTTCTTACTAATTCTCTGATCATGCAGCTATGTTCTTCCAGGAACCGACCACCTCAAGCTAGAAAAAAAATGCTACGCGACGCGACCGCATCAGCGACGCGTCCGCGTCGCAAGGGGAGAAGAGAAAAATAAAAACGAACAGAGAGTCACGCTGGAGCGTGGCTGGAGGCGTGCCAATGGCACAATTCGTCCCACGCGAC
>NC_029793.2:121677079-121688299 GCF_000816755.2 Arachis ipaensis
ATGCCCCATGCGATCGCGTCACCCCAATTTTGGCAATTATATCAATTTGAACAGAGAGTTGTGCTGGCGCGAGGCTGCACTTGCGCCAGAAGCACAAACTGGGTCACGCGACCGCGTGAACGACGCGATCGCGTCAATCCGTATAAGAGCAATGCGAGCGACCGCGTGCCCCACGCGGCCGCATCGCTTGCACCGCCCAGTTTTCTTTCTCTCTCTCTCCCAATCCTACTTCTCTCTTATTCTCTTATCCTTTTATTTTTTCTTTCATTTTAATATTTGTCTTTTCTATTTTCAGTTCTTCTTTGCTTGAGGACAAGCAAACCCTTAAGTTTGGTGTTGACGCTGCGCTTACAGGTTTTCTAGTACAAAAGGGAGGCGAATCATCTTCGCGAAGGAGCACAACCTGAAGAATAAAGCGACCGCTAGGATAATTAAGTTGGTTGAGTTCCTTTCATTTTTTACTCCTCCCTTCTTTTTCTATGTTATGTTCCGGTTTCCTGCTACTTTGTTTTGTTTATTGCATGATCCTTTATTAGTAGATTCATAGGTTATAGTTTAATTTTTCTGTTAAGTACTTTAATTCTAAAAGATGTTTCATGTACCACTCACTAACAGTTCATCACGAAAGAAAGAACTCACTGAGCCGAAATCACTAACTAATACTAATCTAATACTAAACTAATACTAATAGAATACTAATAGAATAGAAATAGAACCGTCTTTTCTGTATATTCTCCCCGGTTCCGTTGCTACCGCGCGCTTTACGCAATCGATCGGATCGTGTAGATATCCCTTCAACACAACGTAGGTCATCGAAAGGGTCTCGAAGACTCACCAAAGCACGAAAGCCGGGATCTTTCAGAAAAATGGATTCCTATTCGAAGGGTGCATAACCGCATGGATAAGCTCACACTAACCCGTCAATTTGAGATCCAATTCGGGATTTTTCTTGGGAGGTATCGGGAAGGAATTGGAATGTAATAATATCGATTCATACAAATACAGAAGAAAAGGTTCTCTATTGATTCAAACGCTATACCTACGAGATAGGGATAGAGAAAGAGGAAAGAAAAAATGCTCCAAATTCTACTTGAGCATCCAAATCGGGGTCGATGCCAGCAAAAACATCTCGGAACAAAGTTCTAGCACCATGCCAAATGTGCCCGAAAAAGAAGAGAAGAGCAAACGAAGCATGTCCAAAAGTAAACCAACCCCTTGGACTGCTACGAAAAACACCATCTGATTTCAAAGTGGCACGATCTAATTCAAAAATTTCACCCAATTGAGCACGTCTAGCATATTTTTTCACAGTAGCGGGATCACTATAACTAACTCCGTTGAGTTCGCCACCATAGAACTCAACAGTTACACCTACTTGTTCAACACTATACTTCGATTCTGCTCTTCGAAAAGGAACATCGGCTCTAACAATTCCGTCTCCGTCTATCAAAACAACTGGAAATGTCTCAAAAAAAGTAGGCATACGCCTTACAAAAAGTTCACGCCCCTCTTTATCTCTAAAGATAGGATGTCCTAACCAACCGACGGCTATTCCATCTCCATTATCCATTGAGCCCGCTCTAAATAAGCCCCCTAAAAATAAAAGAAAAAGAAGTGATGTATTACATGAGAAATTGAGTTAATTTTAAAAATAGTCGGATTTACTTAAATGTGGTGGTATTTTCTGTGATTCTGAATGCATGACATGAATAGTGCATATTTTTTATAGTGAAGTTTATGAATGTTAAAATTGTTGGCTCTTGAAAAGAATGATGAAAAAGAAAAATGTTATTGATAATCTGAAAAATCATAAAATTGATTCTTGAAGCAAGAAAAAGCAGTGAAAACACAAGGCTTGCGAAAAAAAAAATATATATATAATTTAAAAAAAAAACAAGAAAAAGAAAAAGCAAGCAGAAAAAGCAAGCAGAAAAAGCCAATAACCCTTTAAACTAAAAGGCAAAGGGTAAAAAGGAACCAAGACTTTGAGCATTAATGGAAAGAAGGGCCCAAAGGAAAATCCTGGCCTCCTAAGTGGCTAAATCAAGCTGTCCTTAACCATGTGATTGTGGCGTGAAAGTGTCAAGTGAAAAGCTTGAGACTGAGCGGTTAAAGTCATGATCCAAAGCAAAAAGAGTGTGCTTAAGAACTCTGGGCACCTCTAACTGGAGACTCTAGCAAAGCTGAGTCACAATCTGAAAAGGTTCACCCAGTTATGTGTCTGTGGCATTTATGTATCCGGTGGTAATACTGAAAAACAAAATGCTTAGGGTCACAGCCAAGACTCATAAAGTAGCTGTGTTCAAGAATCAACATACTGAACTAGGAGAGTCAATAACACTATCTGAATTCTGAGTTCCTATGGATGTCAATCATTCTGAACTTCAAAGGATAAATTGAGATGCCAAAACTGTTCAGGATTGTAGTTGTAAACCCCACTATAAGAGAAGACATGGGCTTAATCGAACTCTCATTCTCATGCAAATTCACATCCTAAGCTTATATTAGTTTTGGTTGATTGAGGACAAGCAACAGTTTAAGTTTGGTGTTGTGATGCGTGAGCATCTTGTCTATCTTTTCCTAGTGAATTTGCATCTAAATTGTTGAATTTAATTAAGAATTAATTATATTTTAGCCACTATGGATGCTATTTTGAGTTTTGTACAATACTGTTTATTTTAGGTAGCATTTGGCGGAATTTGATGGAGTTTCTGCAGAGAAAGAGAAGAAGCCAAGGAGATGACCAGCGAATACCGACGCGGACGCATGGCTCACGCGACCGCGCGGAATGGAGGAAATCACAATGACGCGATCGCGTGCCTGACGTGAACGCGTGGACTGGAATCTGCACAAATGATGCGAACGCGTGGACGACGCGGACGCGTCACATGCGCCACGTGCAGAAAAAGTAGAAAAACGATGGGGGCGATTTCTGGGCTGTTTTGACCCAGTTTCCAGCCCAATAAATCACAGATTAGAAGTTGCAGAATGGATAAATCAAGTGGTCCCCACCCATCAGCTAAAAGACTTGTTAATTAATTCGAATTTAAATTCAAATCTTACTTTAGGAAAAGATATTATTTTAATTTTAATTTTAGATATTTGATTTTTAAATTATTAGGATTAGTTATAAAAGGAGGAAGCTTTCCTTCCTTTAGGGAGGTCCTGAGGGAGATTCCACCTCATCCCATCAGGGGAACATAACTGACAATCTTAATTTTCTTTCTTTTCTATGAGCAACTAAACCTCCACTGTTAAGGTTAGGAGCTCTGTCTATTTGTATGGATTGATTTTATTACTTTTTCTATTTTAATTTATGTATGGATTTATATTTAAGAATTGTTTTCGCTCTTTATTTTATGAATTTGGGTGGAACGGAAGTATGACCCTTTTTCTATTTGAGTTCTTGTAAAACTTGGAAAAGCTCTTTACTTGAATAACAGCTTGAAAACATATTCTCCTAAATTTTAATTATTTGGACTTAACGGGATACGTGACATATAATCCTTTTATTTTTGGGTAATTAGAGTTTTTGTGGCATATAAACTGGAATTTGATTATCACCCTCTAATTGGAATTAATTGACCAAGGAATTGGCTGTTGATGAATTTTAGAGGAGACTAGGAAGGTCTAAGGAATTAGGGTCTAGTCACATATAGTTTGCCATAAATTAAATCCTACATGATTAAAATAGTTAGTGAGAAAAATTAATCCGAAAAATAGATAACTCTGAAACTTTAACTATCTTCTCTATATTTTATTTCCAACTTATTTATCTGCCTATCTTTAATATTTTTTATATTATTTAATATCTTTTATACTGCATCTCAACACTATTTTCTGTTTGTCTAACTAAGCCTATCAAACACTATTGTTGCTTGGTCCATCAATCCTCGTGGGATCGACCCTTACTCACGTAAGGTATTACTTGGGACGACCCGGTGCACTTGCCGGTTAGTAAGTGTGGTTGTAAAATACCGCATCAAAGAGTATGATTCAGAAGACAATTTAGATGATATTTCTGTTCGAATTGACAGATCCATGCAGTTTGATCTCAATAAGGTTCCGGAAGAAGACCAACAAAGAGAAGATGATATACATGTTAAGAAAAGGTACTTTAATCTGAACAAAAAGCCATGGTATGGAGATAAAATATCAGATCTTGTAAAATGTGAAGCCCATAGATTCTTGACAGAGTATTTTTTGCCAGGTGAATATGATGCTGAAGAGAAATTTTGATCTTTTATTATAAGAGTTACGTTGATTCCTTAATTTAATGATTTGGGTCGCAGTTGTACATGTTTATCCACTTTTAGAGTTTCTTGATTTAGGTTTAGTAAGGCATAACTTCAAAGAGGAGTAACTTTAATTTATGCTCGTTAGAACTTTATTTTAACTTTATAAATTCAGAGTATGATTTTATTTTCTTCTTTTACATCCATGTTTGAATGGAAATTTAAATTTCAATAAAGTAAACAAGAAAATCTTATTAGTAAATTTGTTCACATGAGTTAACATATATAGCTTATTTAACTTGTGAAATTTTTTTACATAAAACGAATGTAGAACAAGTGTTACGAGTTTAAGTAACAATGATTTAAACATATGTAGCTTAAGATAGTAGTGTTTACTTAACTAGATTACACCCAGATGGTTATTACTAAAGAAAACATTGCAATATGTGGTAATACGTATTTTGCGGCGGTTTAAACAAAACTGCCGTAAAATATAAAATAATAAATCACCCGATGGTACATATAGCGGTAGTTTTCGAAAAGACGCCGCTAAATGTAGGCCTGATTGCAGCCCCAACCCCTAACCGCTGCTATATGCACCACAAGTTGTCATTTTGCAGCGGTCGCAAAATTTCTGTCGCTATCTGCCGGAATGGTTGTAGTGACTACAAATTGTTATTAATCATAAGATTCACATATTCTTTTCCATTCATTCATTCTTGTTACAGACAAGAAGAAGAAAGAAAGACAAGAGAGAGAGAGAGAGTGTGTGTGAGCTTTCATGGAACTGTGACTCTCACCAAATCTTCCGAGCATGATTTCTTGATATCCGTAACTCCAATAAAAAATCTAATCCAATAAAAGTGTTCGTATCTTCCTCCAATATGTGTTGGTGTCATTTTTGTTCGGAGAAAGTTGACGGTGACGTAGCTCCCCTTTCCCTTGAGTTCGGCCAATTGGAGTTCTAGGAGGCACAGATAATTTTTGACGTTTTCTTCTTCAGCCGCTCAGTCAGAAAGATTCTCTGGAGCTTCTGTTGTTTTGATATCGTATGAAGGTAGGGTTTGATAATTTTATAATAGTCAAATGTGAATTTGATAAGTGAATGTTGGTTTGATTGATTATTATTAAGTTTGATTGAGTTTCATGTTGAATTTGGTTGAATTATTATTATTTTTGAGATTATGGTTTGTCCTTGGTGGATTCTGTCCAAAATCAAATTGTTTTGAGTGAATTTTAGGGCTGATCTATGTGAAAATACTGAAAAATATTGATGAGGTCTGATTGTAAGAACCGCAACTAATCAACCGGTTAATTAAGAAATTAATATTGCCCAAAGTAGATTCCGAGAAGTTAGAGTGAGAATTTGAGGATTTAAATATGATTTTTGGACTCAGTAGGTTTTTCTGAGTAAGAAAATGTGCTTTCTGCGAAAAATCGTGAAAAATCACGAACCGGCAATCGAACCGGTTCAAGTCTGCTCGGTGCTGCGAGAGAAAAAGTGAAAACCGTAAAAAACCTTAGAAAAACATTAGAAATGAAAAACCGGACGTTAATTTTAAAGGTTTGGCCCGAAGTTGGGCCAAACGGGCTAAAAACGCTAATGGGTTGGACCCGGCCCAAGTTGGGCCCAAGCTCAATATATAAAAGGTTCATTTAATGAACCCAAACAGCCATAACACACTCAAACACACCCATTCATGCTGAGAAGAAAAGAAGGAGAGGAGAAGAGAGAAACACTATTCACTTCAATCTTCCCAAGCTCATATCTTGAGCTACAGAGTTCCGATCGCCACACCGTTTGCCACTACGCGTTCCTTGTGAAGAGCTCTACAAGACCCATATAAGAAACTGGTAAGGAAAGCTCAAAATCTTCTCAGTTCTTCTCTTCAAAATTTTGGGTATTTAGGGCTTTTGATTATGTGAGTTTTTATGATTTTGGATGTTTAGGTTCACTCTAATCCTTGCTTAGCATTGGGTTTTGGCATCCATAACTATTGAAAAAGGTAAGAGGCATTAAACCGTTGTGATATTATGTTTATATGGAATCCTAGGTTGATTTGTGATGGTTTATGCATATATAGTTTGATTATTGTGAGTTTGGAGCTTGTTGGTGCTTGTTGGAGTTACATTGGTGGCTTGCTTGTGGTTGGAAGCTCATTTGGTGCTCAATTTTGAGTTTTGGTTCATATAGGAAATCGGCCAAGGTATGGTTTCAGTTTTCTCTATGTAGTATATAATATTCATGGACACTTAGGCTAGTGACCTATAGGATAGGTTTGGATTTATGCGGTTGTTGATGATGGTTGGTTGATGTTGTATGTTGAAATGATATGGTTATGTTGAGAATTAATGATGTTGAGATATGATGCTTGATGATTTTGAATGATTGTATATTGTTGGATATGGATTTAAAGCATGAATGAGGTTGATTATGTGAGTTGATAGAGATGAGGTAATGATTGGTGAATGTATTGGTGGAGGATTGATTTAGAGTCATATATTTGATGTTGATGGTTGAGAATGGTGATTGGTAACCTTAGAAGGTAAATTGTGTTGTAAATAGGGGTTTGGTATTGATCTAGTTGGATGTGGCTTGATAAATTGGTAAATTTGAGTATATGTGAAATTTGGATAAAAAGAGAATTTTGGTGGAACTTTGTTCGATCATAACTTTTGCCTCAGTTTTCAAAATTGATTGGGATTTATTTGAAATTAAAGCTTATTGAAAACCCTTTAATTTGATATAAAGTTTGTAAAATTTAGAATTTTGTAGAGGAAGTTATGATCATTCAAAGTTGGTGTTAAAAATCTAAAATTCTGCAAAGTTGCAAAATTTTATGATTTCTGGTATGTGCGCACGCACAGCCTTGTCCGCACGCACACCTCTGTGAAAATTTTAACCTGTGTGTACGCACAGATCTATGCATACGTACACACAGAGGAAGGCAATCTGTTCACAGTGCTAGCACAGCTTGTGCACGCACATACCTAAGGAGGAATTGCAACCTGTGCGGACGCACAGTCCTGTGCGCACGCACAAGTTGGGAATGGGAGTCTATTGGGGGCACTAGCACACCCTGTGCGAGTGAACAGACCTTATAAATTTTGGTACCTGTGCGTACGCACACTTTTAATAATCTTCCTGGGCGTGCGCACGCACACCCCTATGCGGACGCACACGCCCTGTTTCTCAAATTAAACTTTTTTTCAGCTATTTCACCTTCCCAACAAGATTGTAAGCTTCTATAACACCATTTTAAGACTTTTGGGCTTGATTTTGAGCATGAGAACATGGGATATAACCTAAGGGTTTTAGTTGATGAATTTTTATGAAAAATTAGAAAATGGAGGATTAGGTTTCAGGTGTACTGAGGATGGTTTGATGGTATGTGAAGGATGATTGATATATGAGATGAGAAATGATGAACTGTTGATGTTCGGAAATTGAAATGTGAATTGACAGTGGTTGAGATGAGTCAATCACTCTGAATGAGATGATGGATCCATGTATACTGAAAATGTTTTCTGAAAACCATTGAAGTACTGATTTGTACTGATATTATGAGACGCTATGCGCCTGGCAGGGACGGTGATTACTCCTGCCTGTCGAGGTAGCGGTGGCGGCGTAAGGACAGTGGTTAATCCCGCTTACATTGAGATGTGAGGTCTGAGGCAGGAGTATCCCGCTCGTATCCCTTCGGATCAATAGAGCGTGCAGGCGCAAAATCCTGGATAGTGATCCGAGCACTATATCTCGGGGGTTCCCATTGATGATTCCGAAGGGCGACATCTCCATGGAGATGTGTCGGGTTGGAAGTTGAACCGACAATATGATATCACAGCTAATAGGATAGGCATTCATCATATGTGTTTTCTATCTGTTTGTATGCTTTGACTACTTGTAATGGCTTGCCTATTTGTATAACATGCCTATTTGCTATTTGAATTATTTGCCTTACATGCCAATTCTTGTGTTTTAATTGCATTATATATTATCTGTGTTTTCTACTGGGATTGAGGAGGTTCGGAAGGCGGTGGCGATGGGATCGCATGGAGGATAGGTTGGTGAAACCTGTGGGACAATGATGTTTGGTTAGAATAGAAATCCCTTAAGATAGAGTACCCTGTTTATTTATGTTAAGATTTATATATTTATGCCTTAATGTTTTAGTATGCCTTAAGATTGAAATCTTGTGATGGATATGAAGTCTAGGATTGACTTTGGCATCCCAGGGTCTTATATCCTACATCATTGGGCACTATTACCATACTGAGAACCTCCAGTTCTCATACCATATTTCTGTTGTGTTTTTCAGATGCAGGTCGCAACCCACCTCGGTGAGTTGTCTGGTTGGTGACAGAAGCGGAGGATCCTGATATATTTTTGAGTCTTTTGGCTTATTTTGTATATGTCTCTCACTTTTATATTTTGTTTTGCCTAAAGGCTTGTATTTGAGAGAACAAAACTTGTATAAGCTGTTTTTACTACCAGGTTTCTGTTTGTCTGTATATATGCTAGTCGGCTTAAACTTCACGAGTCGTGGCTAGATCTCTATGATATTATACTATTATCTTATGATATATCTTACCTATATCTTGTGCTTTAAGTTAGTAGCTTCAATAGTACGTCTGCGCATTTAAATTCTGTATTTTCAGCTATATCCTTTATCGGGCTTCTAGATTATATTATTTCTTCTAAATACTATATGTATGAGCTTAGAACTGTCGTAACTTTTAATTAACCTTTGCTTTACGATGCGAGATAAAGCTTAGGCTAATTAGGGTGTTACACTGATGGCCGAGAGATTAAATTAAAAGTTATGAAAAGTCGATAACCGTAAAGCTTAAAAATGAAGCAAAAACTTGAAGAGTTTTGGGAATAGGATTCGGTCCTTCGGTAAAGCCATAATCATGGAAACAAAATTTATATTTAATATTGAAATAGTAATTTAATAAAAACTTGAAGTTAGTTTTGTAATTATATACGTTTTGGGGTATTTGGGGTAATAATTAAGAAGTTCAGAGGTAAAATGGGTATTTTATAAAAGATGCAAGGTTATTTTGGTAATTATATTATATGTAAGAATATTTTAATAAATTATAAAATATGTTGGGGTAAGAATATAAATATTTTAAAAAGTTCAAAGATACAGAATAATTTATAAAAGATTAAGAACAAAGCTTAAGTTAATAAATTTTGGGTAATAAAAAAATTATTATTGTTATTAATTTATTAAGATTATTATCAACGTATTTTTGAAATATATCATATATTAGTATTTTATTTAAAAGATATTATTTTATTTATGATATACTAAAAGGGTAAGCAGAGAACTGTCCTAAAAACTTTAGAAAGACAAATCTAAATTAAGAATCTTTGATTCTCTTTCCATAAGACACTTAGAGAAAGGCAAGGGAATAATGTGAAAATAATTTATATTATGGAATAATAAGGAAGAAAAGAAGAAGAAAAAAAAAGAAAAAAAATATTAAAGAAACCTCTGCCACATGAGAGCAGAGAGCAAAGATTAAAAGAATTTAAAGGAATCCCTACCACAGAAGGGCAGAGCGCAGAAAAGAAAATAAAGAAAGAAAGAAAAAAAAGAAAAAGAGATAAGCAAAGATATTATTTGGTACTGAGAACGAGTTGAGATGATTGTTTACCTGCTGAAAACGAGCAAAGATATGGTGGTGAGTCCATCGAGATTTGCTTCCAGAGATACATCGGCCGATCCAGGAGATGGCCGCACCTGTAAGACAGAGGTTGCTTACAGAGGTTATCAATACATACATTGGCTAGAGAGAACCTTACCTGTAAGACCGTGGTTGCTTACAGAGGTTATGTTTGCATACATTGGCTTAAGAGAGTCGCACCTGTAAGACAGAGGTTGCTTACAGAAGTTATGGCATTGGAAACCAAACTCAGACAAAGTTTGCTGAGTTACGTTGGGAGAGGGTCAAAACCAACAGATGAGTTCATTACCTGCACTAGGGATAGACATGCATCATACTTGTTTGCACATATTTATTTATGAGTGTGTTTTCTATGATTGTGTGTACTTGTGATTGAGTTTTGTGTTCTATAATTGTTGAATTGGCTTGTACTTTGTTGACTGTTGTTGCTGACTAAGTATATATATAAAATGGATATAACTATACACCCCGTCCCTACTAAGAACTCCCCAGTTCTTACCCCCTATTTCCATCCCTTTCAACTACAGGTGCGAAGGTTTAGTGCAGAGTTACAAGAGCATAAAAGGTTATGTTTACAAGTTGATTGTTAGATTTTATTTTCTCCTCGTCGTTTATTGTTTTTAGTTTTTAGAGGGGATAGGATTTGTATTCTGAGAATCTTGAAATAAGTGACTAAGTATATATAAAATGGATATAACTATACACCCCGACCCTACTAAGAACTCTCCAGTTCTTATCTCCTGTTTCCATCCCTTTCAACTACAGGTACGAAGGTTTAGTGCGGAGCTACAGGAGCATAGAAGGTTATGTTTACAAGTTGAATTGTTAGATTTTATTTTTCTCTCATCGTTTATTGTTTTTAGTTTTTAGAGGGGATAGGATTTGTATTTTGAGAATCTTGAAATAAGTCTATGTATATAATAATATGTGAATATATATATCTTTGTGATTAAGTGATTAAAAGTCAAAACATTCCGTTTTCTTAATTGAGGATTTCAGTTCGTATTCGCAAAAGCTTAGTATTAAATAAATATAGTATGAAATTGAAGGAGTAGAGGTATGTGACACCCAAATTTTTAGTGTAATTATGAGGTGCTAAAAGTTAGGGTGTTACAAAATACAAAATAGTTTTCCAAAATTTTAAAAAATCTGAAGATAGTCCCTTCGAATGATTTTAATCATTTTCAAAAATCAACGTCATATAATATTTTTATTAATCAATAAAATAAAATATTATTGAAAAATATATAATAAATAAAAAACACAAAAAATAACAAAATATATATAT
>NC_029793.2:121688474-121704257 GCF_000816755.2 Arachis ipaensis
TGAAAATATTATTTAATCATTAATCTATGATACTTACATCGAAGTGATATAAAAACTATAATAATAACAACTAAATGTAAGAAGTTATTAAATTATGAAGACCATTATTATATACCTCTAACTCTTAAGATATTGATACCAAATAAACTTAGGCAAATATCTTTTAAGTGAAATTTTTTTTTTCTTGGCATAATTGTTAAGGTGTTTTCTTCGGTACGATGATTAATTAACATGTATTGATACAATACAAATTTAAACGAATAAAAAAAATACCATTTAAATTATATTATCTTGATCAGCATTTAGTTTTTATTTTTTTAAAAGATATTATATCACCACATTTATTAAAATATCCTTATTAAGATAAACACACATCCCTTTAAATATTTTCGTTAAGAAACTAAATAAAGAACAAAAATATTCTTTTGCAATAAAAAAATCAAAATCAAATATCACTTATCTAAAAATATTGGGGTTCATTGTTCATATTTATCTTCGTCTCCTCATCAAGATCACCTGTCCCTCGTTGTGTACCATTGCGTAGTCGTACTTTCCCGTCAAGTCATGGTATATGTTCATACCCTGAGTCGAGCTATCCGACCCGAGATGTTTAGCGACAAGGCGACCGACCTCTTCAGGTCAGGACCCCCGACCTCTTCTTTAAAAGAGTTCGACCAATTCGACATGAAGGGCCCAAACAGGCCCAAATGAAGGGACACAGCCCAATCTAAAGGCAGTTAAAGCTTAGAAAGATAAGGGCGGCTCCCCAGAAGATAAGATGACCTCGCTTAAAGTTAAAGATAAGATAACTAATTTATCTTATCTAGAAAGGTCAGCCTACACTACTATAAATACACTGGAGCACTCAGGTATAACTCATACTCTGATTCTACTAAAAACCTGCTTAATACCCTTGCTAACTTAGGCATCAGAGTCCCTTGCAGGTACCACCATCCTCCGGTGACAAAGGATCAGCAGTGCAGCTAGCCAACAAGTCAGGTACGACAGCTCTGGTCACCACCCACCAGCCGGACACGTCAGCTCTGACCGGTACAGAAAATCTCATCCGAGATCGACCTGCAGTTTCAGGTAACCTTCGGAACATTGGCACCATTGCCGGGGAACCTGGAAGTCATCCCATCACCATGGCGGACGACCATGACAACGACCACGATTCAGATCTGGAAGATAGAACACCGCACAAAAACGCGGACACTACACCAAAAGATACTCCTCAACCTAACAAAAACAACAATTCATCAACTGTGGGAGCCATGGAGGAACTTCAAGATCGCTTAAAGCAACTCGAAAAAGAGGCGGAGCATCAACGAGAAGCTGAGAAAAACCTACAAAGGGAAATAAGACGACGCCGGGAATTGGAGGACAAACTCCTAAAAATCGAAGCCAATCTCAAGGCCAAAGCTAATCGATCCTCTCATGAGGATAGCTCCCGCAAGGACCAAGATCTATTTACCAAGGAGATCATGAAGACCAAAATCCCAAAAGACTTTAAACTCCTGGATATGACTTTGTACGATGGCACTACAGATCCCGGCCATCATCTCAGCAATTTCAGAAGTAGAATGTACCTCACCGACGCCTCAGATGTAGTTTGCTGCAAAGCCTTTCCAACTACTTTAACAAAGACAGCAATTAAATGGTTCGACAATCTACCTCCTAGGTCTATCTCAAGCTTCGATGACTTAGCCAAGAAGTTTTTGGCCAGATACTCCATCCAAAAAGATAAGGCTAAACACGCTCCAAGCCTATTAGGAATCAAGCAAGGAGATCGGGAAAGTCTTCGCAACTACATGGAAAGATTCAACAAAACATGCCTGGACATACAGAGCCTACCAACAGAGGCCGCCATTATGGGCCTCATCAATAGCCTGCAAGAGGGACCTTTTAGTCAATCTATATAAAAAAACACTCCACATCTCTGAACGAAGTGCAAGAACGAGCAGAGAAGTACATCAACATGGAGAAAAACTCTCGACTCGGGGAGACCTCAAAATCCGAATTCACCTATCCCTCCCGGGATAAGGATAAAGAGCCCAAAAAGAAGGAAGATCGATATGGAGAAAAAATAAAAAAATATCACAATTACACCCCTCTTCGGGTGTCCCTTGTGGATGTCTACAGAGAAGTCTGCCACACTGAAAAAATACCCCCAGCTCGACCACTCAAAGGCAAAAAAGGAGGAGGAAATCGGACCGAATATTGTGAATACCATCGAATCCACGGGCATTTCACCAACAAATGTTTTGACTTAAAGAATGTCATAGAAAAACTAGTAAGAGAAGGGAAATTAGATCGGTATCTGGCCACCCGGGACGATGAGCAAAGAAAAAGAAGAAGGGACGAAGATGTCGGACGAACCGAGCGATCACCTCGTACACCAGAAAGACACGTCCATATGATACACGGAGGGTTTGCAGGAGGAGGAATCTCCAAATTATCTTGCAAAAGATATCTTAAAGAAGTATATCATGTTGAGGGAAAGGAGAAAGCACCCGACATCCCTGCAATTACTTTCACCAAAGAAGACGCATCCGGTATCATCTCAGGACACGACGATCCCATGGTCATCACCATTATACTGGCAAACGCAAATCTCCACCGCACACTGATAGACCAAGGGAGCTCCACAGACATCTTATTCAAAAATGCCTTCGACAAGCTCGGCCTGGAAGAAAAAGAACTTAGAGCATATCCGAACAGCCTGTTCGGACTGGGAGACACCCCAGTGCAACCACTTGGATACATCTCACTACATACAACTTTCGGAAAAGGAAACCAGTCAAGAATACTCAAGATAGACTACATCGTGGTCGACGTGAGTTCTGCCTACAACGCCTTAATAGGTCGGACAACATTAAATCAGCTCGGCGCAATAGTCTCGACTCCACATCTATGCATGAAATTCCGAACTGCGGAAGGGGTAGCTACAATAAAAGCATACCAGAAGACGGCATGCCGTTATTACAACGAAAGTCTAAACCTCAGACGCAGAGGAGAAGAATTCCACACAATCGAACTCGGTGGAGTTCAGAGGCGGGAAGAACTTCGCCCACAACCCGAAGGTGAAGTAGAGAAAGTCCAGATCGGAGATATCCCGGACAAAACAACCAATATTGGTACGATCCTAAAAGGAGACATAAAAGAATCACTCATACAGTTCTTATGAGATAATGTCGACCTCTTTGCATGGAAGGCTGCAGACATGCCGGGCATAGACCCCAGATTAATGTGCCACAAGTTGGCGGTCTACCCAGGATCTCGGCCAGTACAACAGAGGCGAAGAAAGCTCAGGCCAGAACGATCCCAAGCTGTGGAAGAGCAGGTACAGGCTCTACTGGAGGCAGGATTCATAAGAGAAGTCAAGTATCCACTATGGCTAGCTAACGTCGTCTTGGTGAAAAAATCAAATGGGAAGTGGCGAATGTGCACCGACTACACTGATCTCAACAAAGCCTGCCCAAAAGATCCTTATCCATTCCCAAGTATCGACGCTCTGGTAGATACCTCCTCCAGATATAAATACCTCTCGTTTATGAACGCATATTCGGGATACAACCAAATCCCAATGTATCCACCCGACCAAGAAAAACTTCATTCTTAACCCCAAAAGCAAACTACTACTACGTCGTCATGCCTTTTGGTCTTAAAAATGCGGGAGCTACTTACCAGAGATTAATGAATAAGATCTTTACGGATCACATCAGAAAAATCATGGAAGTCTATGTGGACGACATGTTAATAAAGACACAAAGTGAAGAGACGTTATTGTCCGACCTGACCCAAGTGTTCGACACTATAAGAAGGCATGGCATGCGACTCAATCCTGCAAAATGCACATTCGCAGTAGAAGCTGGCAAATTCTTGGGTTTTATGCTCACACAAAGAGGAATCGAGACAAATCCGGATAAATGCCGGGCCATACTCAACATGAAGAGCCCGACTTGTGTCAAAGAGGTACAACAACTCAACGGGAGGTTGCCAACCTTATCCAGATTTCTAGCCGGATCGGCAATAAGACCTCTTCCCTTCTACGCCACTCTAAGGAAGGGAAAGAAGTTCGAATGGACAATGGAGTACGAGCAAGCCTTCCAAGATTTCAAAAGATTCTTGGGACAATCACCTATCCTAACTCGGCCACGGGAAGGAGAACCACTCATATTGTACCTCGCAGTAGGAAGTCGGGCAGTAGGCTCAGCACTAGTTCGAGAAGATGACAGTGGGTAACAACCCGTATACTTCATCAGTAAAGCATTACAAGGATCCGAGCTGAACTACCAAAAAATAGAAAAATTTGCCTACGTCCTCATACTAACATCTCGACGACTTCGTCCATACTTCCAAGCTCACACCATTAGGGTTCGGACCAACCAGCCTATAAAAGGGATTTTGCAGAAAACAGACCTAGCAGGCAGAATCTTGCAATGGGCAGTCGAGTTGTCCAAATTTGATCTTCAATACGAAACTCAGACAGCCATCAAATCACAATACCTGGCCGACTTCATCGCAGAATTTACAGACACCCCGGAACTCCCCACAGAATGGAATCTCTACGTGGACGGTTCCTCAAATAAAACTGGAAGCGGCACGGGTGTGATAATTGAAAGCGAACAAGGAACCCAAATTGAACTCTCCCTCAAATTCGGGTTCCCTGCCTCAGACAACCAAGCAGAATATGAGGCACTAATAGTTGGTTTGAAGCTGGTTAGGGAGGTTGGAGCTCAAAAGCTTATCATCTTCAGCGACTCGCAATTAGTCACTTCTCACAAATAGCAGGGAGCTACCAAGCCAAAGATCCCACCATGAAAAATTACTTGGACAAAACCAGGGAACAGCTCGGACAACTCGGAGAATATGAAGTCCGTCACATACCCCGAGAACAGAATGCCCGAGCTGACGCACTCTCAAAACTAGCCAGCACCAAACCAGGGGGCAACAATAGAAGCCTGATAAACCACTATTTCATGGTTTATCTTGTGCTCAATTGAGTGGTTTTTATCAACTCTTTACCCATTTATTCATACTAATCGCATGCTTTATGTCTTCCTTCCTGATTTTGTGCTATGATTGAAAACATGCTTCTTTGGCCTTTATATTGCTAATATTAATCCTCTCTTATCACCGTTAGATGCCTTGATATGTGTGTTAAGTGATTTCAGAGATTACAGCGTAGGAATGGCTCAGAGGATAGAAAGGAAGCATGCAAAAGTGGAAGGAATACAAGAAGTTGGAGAAACTGCTAAGCTGTCCAGCCTGACCTCTTCTCCCTCAAACGGCTATAACTTTAGCTACAGAGATCCAAACGACACGGTTCCAGTTGCGTTGGAAAGCTAACGTTCGGGGCTTCGATTTGATATATAATTTTCCATAGCTGTCTCGAAGTTAGGCAACGCGAACGCGTGAATAACGCGCCCACGTCGCATCTGCGAACTTCAATCCGCGCGGACGCGTGGACGATGCCTCCGCGTCACTTGCCCGCGACCTGAACGTAACAAAAATCACAGGGAGAGATTTCTGGGCTGCTTTTGACCCAGTTTTCAGCCCAGAACACACAGATTAGAGGCTATAAAGTGGGGGAATGCATCCATTCATAAGCAGGCTTTCATATTCACAATCTCATGATTTAGATGTAGTTTTGAGGGAGAGGTTCTCTCCTCTCTCTTTTAGAATTTAGATTTAGGATTTTATTCGCTTTCAAGATTATCTCTTTCTATCAGGTTCAATATTCCTTTTTATTATTTTCTCAATTTTATTTATGAATTCTTCTATGTTACAGATTACTCTTTGAATTAATGTTATTTGAGATATTTCAGTTTACAATTGCTCTCTTTTATTTATGTTACTTTTATCCCCAATCTGAAGACATTTTTATTCCAGTAGATTTACTTTCCCCCTTTTGGTCTTGGTTAAGAAATCAGTAACTCAGGAGTTATCAAACTCAGACATGATTGATAATCGTTATCTTTGCTAATTGAATTGAACTTCAATAATCCCAATTTTTCCTTAGGGATTAACTATGATTTGAGGATCTAACTAATTAGTCACTTGACTTTTCCTTGCTCTAGCAAAGGTTAACTAAGTGGAATTAAGATTCAATTTTCATCATCATTGATAAGGATAACTAGGATAGGACTTCTAATCTCCCATACCTTGCCAAAAGTGTGTTTTACAGTTATTTATTTAAATTACAGTCTCTTACTTACTTTAATTGTAATTTAAATTACTTGTTCCTCATCTTCAAAACCCCAATTTACAATCTTCATAACTAATAATAAGAACATACTTCCTTGCAGTTCCTTGAGAGGACGACCCGAGGTTGGAATACTTCGGTTATCAATTTATTTAGGGGTTTGTTACTTGTGACAACCAAAACATTTGTACGAAGAGATTTTTGTTGGTTTAGAAACCATACCTACAACGCGACTGTTTTTATAAAATTCTTTACTGGCAAAAATTCTAACGTCAAAGCCTCATCCAAGAAATGCTGTAGAACCCGTCAATCTCGGAAGAAGAAAAAATCCTAGCCATAACAGGTCAGGATCAAGGATGGATGACTCCCATAATTAACTACCTCAAAACAGAAACACTCCCCACAGATGAAAAGGAGGCAAAGAGGTTAAAACGGGAGGCACAATACTACACTATCATAAATAATACTCTATACAAAAGAGGGATTTCAATACCATTGTTAAAATGTGTGCCGACTTCCAACACAAAGGAAGTTCTAGAAGAAATACACAGTGGCATTTGTGGCAACCATCTCGGAGCGCAAGCACTTACCAAAAAAGTACTCCGGGCAGGATTTTATTGGCCAACTCTACAAAAGGAAGCCACAGAGTTCGTAAAGACATGTCCACCATGTCAAAAATATGCCAACTTTCACATCGCCCCGCCAGAGGAACTCATCAGCGTGACCTCACCTTGGCCATTCGCAAAATGGGGACTCGACCTTCTCGGACCCTTTCCTCAGGGATCGGGACAAGTCAAATTTCTCATAGTAGGCGTAGACTATTTCACAAAGTGGATCGAGGCAGAACCTCTAGCTAATGCCACTGCTCAAAGAAGTCAAAAATTCCTATATAGAAACATTGTCACAAGGTTCGAGGGTTCCATACTCTATCACCACAGACAATGGCACCCAATTCACAGATGCATGCTTCAGAAAGTTAGTGGCCGACTTGAACATAAAACAACAATTCACCTCCGTAGAACATCCCCAAGCTAATGGACAAGCCGAAGCTGCCAACAAAGTCATATTGGTTGGGCTAAAACGGAGATTACAGGATGCAAAGGGAGCCTAGACTGAGGAGCTCCCACAAGTCCTATGGGCATATCAAACAACGCCACATTCCACCACAAATGAATCACCCTTCCGATTAGCGTACAGAACGGAGGCAATGATCCCAGTGGAGATTGAAGAAGGATCGCCTAGAGTGATCCACTATAATGAAGAAGCAAACTCCCAACTTCAAAGGGAAGAACTTGACCTACTTCCAAAAGTCCAAGAAAGAGCTCGGATCAGGGAAGAGGCATTAAAACATCGAATGGCTTCAAGATATAATCAAAGGGTAGTGTCGCGAGGTTTTTCTGAGAACGACCTCATCCTAATCCGAAATGATATCGGAACAACTCGACCTGGAGAAGGAAAGCTGGCAGCAAACTGGAAAGGACCCTACCGAGTTATAGAAGTACTTGGAAATGGCTACTACAGACTGTCCGAACTCGATGGGCGAGACCTTCCTAGGTCATGGCACGCCTGCAACCTAAGAAAGTACTATAGTTAGGGATGATAAAGGATCTTAGGATAAGGCGCACTCTTTTTCCTGAAAAGGTTTTTTAATGAGGCGCCAAGCCAAGACCTATAAATTGCCAAACTTAGAGGGATAAAGCTTCCACATGTATATATTTGCATTTTCTTTTGAATAAAGTCTGTTTAGATCTTCTACAAATTCACAAGCTGCATTAATCTGAAACATTCATCGTCCGATTATAAAGCTACAGATCGGCAGAAACTAAAAATCAAATTCACTGCACGATCACGATAAAGACTAACAGAGATGAAAACCAAATTCATTAAAAGGTTGACCAAACGTGGATTAAACCTAATTTCTACAAATCGGAAAAGGTGAAAACAGAATAATGCAAGAAGTTATCGAAAGTGATCCATAGAAAGGACCTGACGAGGTCTTAATAAAATGGATTGCTAAAAAATAACTTAAAGACTGGCCGACGTAAAGAAGTCGGACCAGTCGCAATAACCAAAGTTATTAGTAAATCCCTGGAAAGAGGTCTGGCCAACCCTATAAAAGAGGATTACTATAACTTAGAAGGGCCTGACATGACGAAGTCGGCCCAAAACATAAAAGTTATAGAAGTAATCCCTAAAAGAGACCTGAACAAGGTCCAAGAAAGAGGATTACAAAAATAACTTAGAAGGGCTTGACATGACGAAGTTGGCCCAAAACATAAAAGTTATAGAAGTAATCCCTGAAAGAGACCTGAACAAGGTTCGAGAAAGAGGATTACAAAAATAACTTAGAAGGGCCCGACATGATGAAGTCGGCCCAAAACATAAAAGTTATAGAAGTAATCCCTGAAAGAGACCTGAATAAGGTCCAAGAAAGAGGATTACAAAAATAACTTAGAAGGGTCCGACATGATAAAGTCGGCCCAAAATATAAAGTTATAAAAGTAAACCCTGAAAGAGACTTGAACAAGGTCCAAGAAAGAGGATTACAAAAATAACTTAGAAGGACCCGACATGACGAAGTCGGCCTCCCAAAAATCCTAATGTTATAAAAAGTAATTCCTAGCAGAGACCTCACAAAAGGTCCAAACAAAACAGAATTACTAGAAATAACTTCAGAAGCCTCAAAGGAATCAAAGCCACAAGTAGGAAACGCAAAGGCAATCCAAAGAGGTCGAGCAACAAGGCTCCAACACTACCAAAAAACCTAAAAAAGGTACCAAGATAGATAAAAACCGACATGATATAAAAAGCATAGAGTTATAATAAGAACAAGCTCAAGAGGCTACCCAAATTATCCCCAAGAACTTGGAAGCTATTTTGTTTTTCAAAATAAAGTTGCTAAACAAGCAACTAAAAGAGTGTCAACAGTCAACAAACATTACAAAAAGAAAGTTTAAAAGCCCACAGGCCGGGCTATCTACACAAAACATTTACAGAAATTGGGGAAGATCCGAAGGCTTTTCGGCAGCACGAGGTGAAGGAGGGCAAGTCTAAATGGGCACAGCATCCACAGTCCCATCATCCCGATTCAAGATTTGACAGTTAAGTTCTGACACGGGATGACCGGCCTCAGCTGAAGGAGCTGAAGAAGTCGGCACCACAGAGGCTTTGGCAGCAAGCACAGAGGGAGGTTCAACATCATCGTCATCAGGGTCGTCAGGGACAATCTTGCCATCCTTTACAACATTGTCCAGGCTGAAGAGAGTAAGGTCGACCTCGGGAGCAAGAACTCGAACTTGCTCCTTCAGGTTCTCATAAGCAGCATTTACGCTGCCTACAAGGTGACCCTGGAGCTCGGCATAATCAACCTGGGCAGACTCCAACTCCTCCCTGAGACGCATCACTTCCCTGTAGGCCGTGACATAGCTATCCTTGTGCCTCAATGCTGTATCTTCAGCCAACCTCACAAAAGCCGCCAAGGCAACATAACTAGCCTTTTCGGTCTCCAACTCCTTCTCCAGCTTGGTCACTTTCACTTGGAGCTCCTCCTTCAAACCCTTCATACGGTCGAACTCTTACTTAGCCTCCTCCATAAAAGCTTTGGTAGCATGAAGAGGGAGGTCTTGGGCAGTTCAGTATAGGGCAGCTCCCATATGTGCCATCTTGACGCTACTCTGAGTAATAAAATCCAAGTGGCAAAGGAGAGAGACATCGTCGGTAGGAATGGTACCGTAAGGACCAATCTGCTGATCGACAAACTCAACCACGTCAAAGTCAGGGGCATCAAGGTTGAAAGGCTCAGTTATTTTTTGTTTTTTGTTTGGAGGAGCACCAGAAGTAGCAACAAAAGCTTGAGGAGGATCAACCAAACGAACCCGGAGAGTAGGGATTACCTTCCTTGTCCCCGGTGAGCTCGGTATGGCCAGCTTCGACTGAACCTGGGACGGCCCCTCCCCAGCCGCCCTGGCCAAGACGTTTTGAGCTGCAGTAGCCTTCCTTGCCCTTTTAAAGACCTTCATGGATTCATTATTTTTAATCATCTCTGCAAACAAAACATAACAGTGGAAAACTAAGTTACAAATCAAAAAAGAGCTTACAAGAGATAAACTCGACAAAACAAGCAAAACCAAAAAATTAACCACTATCCAGCTCAGCTCGGAGGAGAGAGGGGTTGGATAAAAATTTCTTTGTGTCGAGATGGGGAGGCTTCCCCCAGTTTTCTTCCAGCACAGTCACGAAAGCTTGCTCAGCCTCATCTAACATCTCCCACGTATATTTAGATACCATTACATTCTTTTGCCATTCCAAGGGAAAGGTGGGCTCATCATTCTCATCCAGAAAAAAAGGGCCGAGCTCCTTCAACAGCTCGGACCCTAAAAAAGTAATTTTTGAAGTCACGAAAAGATTCATCAAACATGGAGAAAACCTTTTTTCCCTGGGAAGCTCGAAAAGAAACCCAAGCGGCTTTCTTCTTAACTATCCCAGGCTTTGTCAAAAAAAAAAGAGATAAAAGAAGAGGGATTGTGAAGCAGGGATACCGAACTCATGACACAGCAATTGAAAGATTTTTATAAAACCCCAGGAATTGGGGGTGAAGTTGGGATGGAGCTACATTACAGGACCATAATAGGTTAGTCTCAAAAGGGGGTAAAGGGAAGAGTGATATTCATTTGACTAAAAAAGAAGTCGTAGGTGTAGAAAAAGGGACGCTCTCCAGCAATTCGGGTAGAAAAATAGACCCTCTCCTCAGAATTTGGAGATACAAGCTCATAGTTCTTTTCATCACTACCATTACCACAAATCCTATGAAATTGCCTAAGTTGCTGACAAAACTCAGAGTCAACCAACGAAACACATAGAAGAACCATGGAATCCACCCAATCAGCCATGCCCTCAGGGACTTGGGAAGATGTCTCAACAATATTTTTACGAGAAGACATGAGGTCAACTAGTCCTACAACAAGGAAAGAAGATTAGATTACTAAAAAACATCTCGGACGAAAGCAAAACAACTCAGCCAACATAATCCAGCGCAGTACAAACAACAAAAGGAAACCCAGGACCCACACCAAAGATCCAGGGGCATCCTTTGGAGGCAGGCACAGAACAAGGACTCAGGAAAACCTACAAGCTCACACCTTGATAAACGACACCTTTCAACTAAAGCGACACTTTGAGAAGAAGACTACAAGCCACAAATCAAAATAAAACCATCAAAATAAACTCCCAGACTCACCGTCTCAGTTCGATTAACAAACAAAGCTACCAAGCAACAAAATGTATCAAATCATCGAAGACGCACCCCTTTTTTCAGAGAAATAAAATCCCCCCAAACAAACAAAGAAAATCAAAACAAAGCATCGTTATCTTCTACAAAGTCCAGTAGCAAGGAAAGCTATTAACAGGGCAAAATCAAGGGGCAATCTTTTCAGAAGTAAACAAGTGCAGTTCACAAAACTCAAGCATTAAAGAACAACTAGAAGCAACAGCAAAACATGCAAAGCCCTAAAAAGCCTCAACAGAAATACCAGGAGTATGCATAGAGACGAAAAAGAAGCCAAAAAAAATATATCACAGTAACAAATAAACACAAGACTACAAAAAGGTTCAAGCTTTCCAACATACATTCAGTCAGAATCAAAGCTTTACCAGAAAAAATGAGGAGAACAATAAAAAGAAGAATCAACCTGAACAAAGGAAGAAGCTTCGAAGAAGATGGAATCCAGAGTCGCCCTTTCACAACAAGGAAAACACTAATCGCCAAGAAGACGTTGCAGGGAAGAAATGCGAAAAACGGCAAACTTCAGAAAACAAAAAGAGAGAAAGAAAAGGGAAGTTACGGAGAAGAGAAACCATTTTTTCTGAGTGTGAAATTCAAAATAGAGAGGCTAAGAGAAACAGAGAAATTAAAAACCAATTAATGAGGGTATTAAAACCCTCGCATATTCCCAAGGCTAAGAGCGCTAATGCAAAAGCGTGCGCTTTTAAGAAGAAGGAAAAGAAAATGTTCCATATTCAAAAAGGAGAACGCTACAAAGATGAAGTCGACAAGGTGCTCGAGTTCGGCTTCACTAGAGAAGGATCGAAGTACTAAAACTAAGACTCGACCTCAAAAAGAAAGACCGAGCTCGAGCAGGGGCACTGTTCATACCCTGGGTCGAGCTATCCGACCCGAGATGTTTAGCGACAAGGCGACCGACCTCTTCAGGTCAGGACCCCCGACCTCTTCTTTAAAAGAGTTTGGCCGATTCGACATTAAGGGCCCAAACAGGCCCAAATGAAGGGACACAGCCCAATCTAAAGGCATTTAAAGCCTAGAAAGATAAGGGCGGCTCCCCAGAAGATAAGATGACCTCGCTTAAAGATAAAGATAAGATAACTAACTTATCTTATCTAGAAAGGTCAGCCTACACTACTATAAATACACTGGAGCACCCAGGTATAACTCATACTCTGATTCTACTAAAAACCTGCTTAATACCCTTGCTAACTTAGGCATCAGAATCCCTTGCAGGTACCACCACCCTTCGGTGACAAAGGATCAGCAGCGCAGCTAGCCAACAAGTCGGGTACGACAGCTCCGGTCGCCACCCACCAGCCAGACACGTTAGCTCCGACCGGTATAGAAGATCTCATCCGAGATCGACCTGCAGTTTCAGGTAACCCTCGGAACAGTATAGAACACCAATGACAAAAACTCTAGAGGATGCAAGAAGAAGCTAGCAGTACGTGCTCCGCGCTCATGTAGATCTCCTCATCCCCACCTTCATGTTGGATGTTCTTGCGTATCGGAGGAGATTGGTGGAGCTATGCCTCGTGCCGCTCGCGTGGAAGGTGGATCCCCCGATCTTGGTTCTCTTGGCATGGTGCAGAGTGAAGCCATTGTACGGTGAGACTCCTATCTTCAACAAATCGTTATGAACGGCAGTTTTCCAGGTGAAGTATAGGCGGAAGACGACTTATTAGCGCTCGACCCATTTGTAGGACTCGTTGACGAAGTTTAGGTCCCATGGGAGGTTGGAGCGGGTGAAGAAGTCCAGGTCGGCGCTATTGTAGAAGCTGGTATTGATGGCATTGCTGCCGTCGAGGACGTAGTCACGGGCGTTGGACACGCCATCATCGGAGGTGAAGGACTGTGCTAGGGAGAAGTGGTGGTGTGTGTTGGCAGCAGGTGAAGATTTAAATTTTTTTTTATTTTATAAGGATACATTTGTCCCAATAGTTAAAAAAAATTAATCAGTCTTTAAAAAAATATTTAAAAAAGTATGTTTATATTTTTATAATTAGTAGTAAGGGTATTTTAGTATATCTAATAGTATAATATTTTTTAAAAAATTAAAACTAAATGATGACCAAGATAATATAATTTATGTGGCATTTTTTTATTCGTTTAATTTTTAATCATATCGATACATATTAATTAATAATCATACCAAAGTAAACATCTATTCTTAATGTATAAAAGTAGATGGATAAGTTTATCCACATTACTTTTAAGACATCTTTTTCTTCCTACTAATGCCATGTCAGCAACATCGCTTACTTAGCAAAACTTTAGAATGAACCACTCAATTTTTGTCAAATCAACTATTATTTCCAAATCAACAAAAAAATAAAATATACAAAAAAATATACAAGTAATAGAAATATATGCAAATTAAGCTGCAAAATTACCAATGACAATAATTAAAAATTAATAATATCTAACCAAATTTGTAACCTACAAGAATCCATATTACTATATTTATTATATTTTACCGTTATAAACATACAATAAATTTATAACCCCAATAATTAATTTATTAATTTTTATAAATAACTCATTAAATATAATAAACATCCATATTACAAATGTTATAATAATCTATTAATCATAATAAATTTTATATTACAAATATTCAAATTTATCACAAGAAATTTATTTTCGCACTACACAACTTCTCAAACTTAGTCAATAGAGCATCATTATTTGGACAATATCACTAAACAAACAAACAATTAGTTTATTAAAGTTTGTGTGGTTCGTTTATAGAAAACATTAACACCCACAAATGAAAAAGAGCCCCTTAACTTAGAAATAATTATATTAAATGAAAAGATACAAACAAACATATTTATTGTATCTTTAAATTGAATTTACGAAAAAAATAATTTAATTATTTTTGCTTTTTATACTTTTTATATTATTTTGTAATACTTTATATATAATTGTATTTTAATATCGTTAAAATTATATTTCTTTCAATATACTATTCATTGTTCCTTTTCTAATAACTTAAAAAAAAAATAAATGTAATCAATTTTTTAACTAATTATTAACTATGATTTACTAACATTGTAGGGAACATCTCTTCATGTAATTGTGAAGATAAATATGATGAACAAATTCAAACATTTGTTATAAGAAGAAAAAGTCTATACTATAAAAAAATTAAAAATAGAAGATGCAAATAATTTGTATAGACCAATTAAAGGTATAATGAAAGCAAATTTTTTACTCACAATTGTTACGAAAGAAATCAAAGATTCAATTTTGAATATTTTTCAACACTATTTTGAATTTGTATCACTTGAGAGATTGTCTGACAGAATGGGTGAAAGAAATATATTAACAAGCAATTTTACTTTATACTATTTCAATTATTCTTATTAAAAATAACGTATTTAAAAAAAATCTACATATTTTTGTTCTTTTTATTGTAGATGTCATTGAAAAACTGCATGCACATCAAGAGATTAAGGAGAAAGAAAACCATATAAATTCAAGACACATCTTCGGAAGAAGAACATACATGCAAAAATAGAACAAACAACACAATAGAAAGTGCATACAACTCAACAATTCAGAAAGAATATACCTTCACAAGAATCTACGACAGAAAGAAGAAAACAATAACTCTAACAATAACCAATAAGAAAAAGGAGGACGAGCACCACATAAGAAGACTAAGTCCATCAACCAAAACAAATGCAAAAATCAAACCACTAAATAAAAATGTCACTTTGTACAACTCCAACATCCAAATCTTTTGTACTACAAATTATTTTAAACAAAATACCTTTCAAATTTAACTTTAGTTTACACATATTTAATTTAATTCTACAAAACATAGCCAATTTTAATATTTATTACATACTATCATTAATTTACCGTCCGCGCATCGCGCGAGTCTCATTCTAGTCAATTATTAATTGTGATAGTACATAAAACTTTAATTGCAAGCTTATTTTGTGTAACATTACATATAATTGAATTTCAAAACTTTCTAATAAACATGAATAGAACACTTGAATTTATTAAAATATTTTTTTTCAAATATAGTAAAGTATTAGAAGCTTGATTTTATAAATCATTTACATTGAGCTTGTGGTTAACCAAAACTTATAAATTTGACTTTATAGATAATTTGGTTCGCATACAAGTTCTAAAGTGTTATCTTCATAAGTATTCGCACAAACATTTTAATTGTTTATATATGAAAAATTGTATATCAGATAAGAGTTTTTTTTCCTATCTATTGAAGCAACACTAACTCATTCTCTTTTTCATCATTAAATACTGAATATCAAATATG
>NC_029793.2:121704381-121711573 GCF_000816755.2 Arachis ipaensis
AAGGATTGGTTTGAGATTTTTTAAATTTTTTGAAAATTATTTTGTACTTTATCTTAAGCACTAATTTGTCTAGATCGCACATGTAGACATTTAATGGCCACATGTACGAGTTAAGATTTCACATCAATGGTAAAACTTGAAAAATTAAAGTGTTCAATTTCAAACCTTTCAAAATAAATTATTAGAGTATTTATCTATTTTGGTCCTCAAAGAATTTTAGACCAGACACTTTAGTCTCTAACTAAAATTAATTACTCCATTGGTCCCTAATAATTAATTTCGTCAGTCACTTGGGTCCTTTGCTTCGTCAACTCTAACGGAGGACAAAATAGTCCCTGACAACTCTAATAAAGGACAAAATGGTCACTGACCTCCTCTGTTCGGAAACGACATTGTTCTCTCCCAATTTTCATCATATCTCGCATAACACTAACAATTTAACACTGTAACTTCGAGCTATACAATCCACACTCTGCAACTTCAATGTTCACAAGAAGAAAAATCCTTAACTTGTTCTCAACCAATTCATACTCAGGAAACTAATGACTATGTCTCTCAAGTACTTGTTGTCTTCGATGAATCCCATGAATTTAGACAGCAAATCTGATTTGTTAAGACCCATTGTCGTCGTCGCCATCTTCCTCCTCCAGCATCCACCATTGGGGAAGAACAGTGTCGTTTTCAAACAAAGGGGTCATGGATAATTTTATCACCTGTTAGAATTGTCAGGGATCATTTTGTCTTCTATTAGAATTGTCAGGGACCATTTTGTCTTCCATTAGAATTGACGGAGTTAAGGACCTAAGTAACAAACGAAATTAATTGTTAAAGATTAATTAAGTAATTAATTTTAGTTGGAGAATAAAGTGTACTAAAGTTCTGAAAATTAAATCATTTATCAAATTGCTTTAATTATTATTTCAAAGATTTAACATATAATTAATTGTACTCAATAACAAACTCATTAAGGCATCAAATTAAGTTTTGGTAGAATGTGTGTTTTTTTAGTAGTTATCCAAAAATATCTGACAAATTTTTTTATTTGATCTGATACACCTTTTTTTCTACCATTTAACATTAATTTCTGAAATAAAAGATTTTTATTTGAGATTGAAGCTGTTGAATCAACTAGTTTCATTTGGTTTTTAGAAGTATATTAAGTATTTTTTTCTCATGGGATATATAGTTATAAAATACAAATAACAAATTATTGATATATTTATGTGAGTTTGTTAATATAGAAAATTTAGTGGTAGATGAAATAGAAATGGTCATTCAGTTCATTACTGAAGAGGCAATTAGTCTATTGAAAAAACTGCTGTTTAATCCTATGAACTACAGTTTGGTGAAATGGACATGCAAAAAGAAAAGGACATGGGAAATTCAATTTTAAAAGAAATAAATGGCTAAACGTGTTGTAAAAAGTTAATAAATTGAAATGTTTAGTGCAAAATATAATTGATTCGTTACTCATAAACTCAAATTGTATCTGTCTATAAATCGAAATCTTAGTAAATATGAACAACAAACTGTTTGAAATTTGAATAAAGCTAGCAAACACGTGCTAAAGACCGCGTTTTTCTCTCTTAACGAGCTTATCTCATAAAAACGGATATCACTCTACGGTAGAATCAAGCTAATAAATATCCTTAACAAATTGGAGAATACTAATAACCATTTATGATACAAATAACTTTATAAATACGGTGCCAAAGATCCGTAAAAGGTAGACTATTCATTTTAAGATCTCTCATATTTCATGTTAAGCGACTTAAGCGTTTGAGTATTTTTGTAAGTATCTACCGCTGCTATTCTAGAGAAGTCGAGGTATATTTCATTCAGTCCAAGAAAAGACAAGTCTAGACATCAAGCGAGCAGGAATATTTGGCTCCCATTGTGAGTCCCAATATACTTAATTCCATTATTATTTTTGTGTCCAATTCTTTACACTTAACCCACTTTTATTTTTCTGTCCAATTCTTTACACTTAACCCACTATTCTATTATATAAAAATCAGATGTCTGCACTTAATGATGAAGCTGACGTGACATGTTTCGGAGAGTGTTTTTTGATTTAATTATTTTAACTCATTCAATACAATTTATTTTACTAACAATTTTAAATAAAATATTTTTATAAAATTTTAAATTTTTTATTATGAGCACTTTTTGTAATTATTATAAATAATTTTATAAAATTTAAAAATGGCTTAACAGATGTTATGAGTAAACCATCTGACAAAAAACTGATTACAAAATCGGTCGTATATGTGATTAATCGGTGAACCGTTAGAACTGGTCGGTTTTTTTTAAGGGTTTTCGGTTTGTTAATAACTCCTCCAAACGGTGCCGTTTTGACTTAAAAAAAAATTGAATCCCAACGGCTTAAGCCCGTAACCCATTCCCACTCCCACACTCCTCTCCTCTCCTCTCTGAAATTGACGTGAAATTTTGAAATTGAAAGAAGAACCCTAGCTCCCCAAATCGCGAGCCCGCAGCCGCCGCAGCGTCAGACTGAGAGAGAGCATGCTGAGATAGAAGAAGAAACTATTATAGTTAAAGCAATAGCAAAGGTTGAAGGTCAAGCGCATGAAGCAATTGACTGAGGATCATAAAAGGAGAATGCTTATAGAACGAATGCAGGGTGAAAGAGATAAATGGCTTGCTGCGATCAACATATCCGTTGGTCATATTGAAGGTATGCAACTGTTAACAAACCTTTTGGGAATTATATTAGATTAAGAAACAAAAAATTGGTGCTACATATAAAATATTATTCTCATACCCTTTTTATTCTGTACATCTTGAAATGCCAGTATTTATGATACAGAATAATTTACCAACATACAAAAATAAAATAATTTTATGCCTTTTCGAAACTTCTTGTGATTTACAGTACCTAATTATTGCATGTAAATACGGTGATTTCCTCTTCAGCATATATTGCTTCTTATTTTGATTTTTCAAAATTAAACCCCATTTTGCCATGTAAATGAAACACAATAAATATTGACCGTTAATTTCTATCCTAATTTTGATAATTATTTTATTTTATTGATATGATTCAGATTCTTTAATCCTGAATAGTCCAAAAACTTTCCGTCTTTTTTCTTAGTTGGATTTTGATAGAAACGTCAAGATTTTTGCCATCCTTACCAATACTGTGGCTGAACAGTGCTGTGACTCTCTATAAATATAGCATGGATGATCACCATACTTATTGTTTATCTGTACTGAAATTCATAATATTTGAGTAATTTTGTTGTGGCAGGTAGCAATGGCAGCTAGGTGAGTTCATGTGCCATGTGGTGAATTTCACAATATTTTTTTTATCTTTCACTAAATATGAGGACTTTGATTTTTAGGTATGATCTCATCAAGTATATCAATGCTGATCCAGAGCATAAGGTGTGGAAGCTCAAAGTACGTGTCATTAGACTTTGGACCGTTTCTCACTTTGCAAATTCTAGGGTGAAGGCACCTATTGAGATGGTTGTCCTTGATGAAGAGGTAAAATCTTCTCTTTGCATCTGAGATTTATTTTCGTAATGACTGAACAATAAACATTATTTATCTATGACTCTATAAAACTAATGCATTCAGGGGGATACAATTCAATGCTCTATTAAAGGCATATTTGTTCCTATCTTCGAGGGCCTACTCGCTGAGAACAACGTGTACGTGGTCACTAATTTTGCAGTTACTTTAAATACCATTAAGTTCAAGCCTACTAGACACGAATTTAGAATCAACTTCAAGAGGGACACGATTGTGCGTCTGGTACAAGACTCTTCAGTTCCATTGAACGGATTCAATTTTATTCTGTTCAAAAAAATTCATGCAGAGTATAAAAAAGATGGTTATTTAGTTGGTAAGTACTTTGTTAGAGTAATCTATAACGCATGTGTTGTTTAATTCTTTGAGGTCTATATTTAACGCAAAATAATTTATCATAATTTTTGTATTACATAATATGTCTATATTTAATGTATGTCATTTGAATTGGCTGATGCGTCATTTTTTGTTATAGGTATAGTACTAAAAAAATTGTATTATTTAGTAAAATTATTCTTCAATTCGTTATTGGCTTTGTTTTCTATTATTATGCATTTTATTTTAAAACATCTAAACACAGATTTCATATATATAGCAACTAAAGAATTAGTACCTTTAAAGGAATTGTTGGTAACAAGTACTAACCTATTTATTTTTTGTTTCTTCACGAACTTCGATTCTAGGCTCTAACTATTTATTAACAGTCTTTTATATTTTTATTTTTAAGAAAATTAAAAAAAATATGATTTCAACATGGATGAAACTTTGGAAAAGATATGTCATTTTTGGACAAAAATTTGAGCAGATAGAGTTTTGTTAATGGAAAGATTGGTGCCTTTATTTTGTAGATGTGATAGGTCAACTTGCCTCTAAGGGTAACTTGGTTGAGTTCACACGGGACGGGAAGCCATCAAGTTATATCACGATAGAACTTGATGATCTTGAGTAATGCTTAATATATTTTTGATAGCGGCTTTTGTTTTAAAATCTTATTTTGCAATGTTGTGCCTCTCTTTACTTTACAAGCATTGCTATTTCTTATAGGAGTGGACAGAAATTAAGGGTAACGTGGTGGCAGACTTTGGCTTTTAATTTGCTCAAATATTTGGAGGAACACCCGTGTCTTACCTATGTGGTTATTCTCCAAATGGGCAAGATAAAATTTTATAGTGGTTTGTTTATTTTACTGGTATTTGAATGCATGTTTTGTGTCATCATATGCCTATGGTATTTTCTTTAATTTGTTATATCTTTTTGTAGGGGCCATGGGTGTTTCCAACATAAACTACAATTCGAAATTGTTTATCAATGTTGAGTTTTCAGCTGCCAGGATTTCTTTGCAAGGTACAGTGTATAGATCAGTAGTGTGGCCAGCAGAATATCTATACAAGGCTTTTGATTATTTAACTATTAGCAAATTTCATAAATTCTGATTTAAAAATACAAGGGTGAACAAATTGGATCCTGTTGACGGACATGGCATAATGTCGTTGGTCTGTGATCAACCTGTTTCAATTGAGGAAGATTTTTTTACGTCTGTCAGTCTACAAAACAATTGCCGAGATAAAGAAGCATAATCAGGTAAAATTCTTTCTTTATTAGTCTTCTTTTTTTTCAATTATTATGTCTAATGTTTGTTGGATCATAATCTCAATTGTTGTGTTGTATCCTTACATCCATTGATCTTAGGATGCTGTATTTGTTACTGCCGGGACAATTAAGGAAGTTGAGACTGAGTTTGATTGGTGGTACAAAGGATGTAAGAAGTGTCGTCGTGGCTTAAGGGAACTTGAAAAAAGATATTTCTGCCCAATTGCGTTGAAGACTACGGGTTCTATGTGCCAAGGTATGACTCACGATACTTCTTTAACATTGACACACTACATACTCTTTGTCTAAGAAAATAATGGTATAAACTAATTATTTGTATTATTTCTTGATAAATTTTGTTGTTGAATTCTATCATTCGTGATTCAGCTAGCCTAATAGGTTAAAGATAATTGATTTTAAATAAGGCTAACCATCTCTTTCAAAGCATAACATATAGCAAGAGTTAAACATAATTAACCAAATGAAAGTGTTTCATTGACTTAACAGTGTCGAAGAACAATAATAATACAAATTTCGACGTATATAAAAATGTGCATCAAATTACTACCAGTCAAAGAACAGTGTGTCGAGAAACTGATACCTCATCTAATATTCTCAGTTTACAATCCAATGAAGATAAATGTGACCTTTTTCTCACTGTAATTGACTCATATTTATCTAAATTTAATTTATATCAGTTTAATGACAAAAATTTTCTATATATTTCTCATTACTCATTCATAGGAAAGCAACTATTTATGTATGGTGTACACTGTGCCTCGCATGGAATTGGACAGGAAAATACTCCTCCTAATTATGTAAGACCTTCTACATCAGAGATAAGATCTAAATTTTTAACTCTACGGACGGATTCCTCATTGACAAGAACTCTACTGTCCGTGTTAACAAATAGTACGTATAATTAATGATTGCCAAATGATTCATACACCAATATTTAATAAAAGGTATACTTCATCGGAAATCATTTATATAACATAGATTTATTATAAAATTTTAGCATACTTCAGTGTACAAGGACCCTCCAATAATCTAACGGAAGTCCTTCCGCAAAATCAGCTTCCATCACACTGCGGTTCCCACAAATCGTGCCTAACAGAAAGATAATTTAGAAAAAGATGATCATTATTATATTCTTTTCTTTTCTATAGTGTAACATTTAATTGAATAAAATTGAACTTTTTGTAAAGAAGTTCTACTATAGTTGGGGTGCAAAAAAGACAATCTTCCTCTGTTGTTGCTTCGGTGGCTATTAATTTGGTACAACTTTATGAAGGTGTAAATTTATCGACTGTTAAGACACACCCACCAAGCGGTGACACACAAAGTGGCTAAAATGTTGACCCTTTTGTTGATGATGAAGGTAATTTCTCATTATATCAAGAATTTAAGTTTGTAGTTAGCAAGAGATATGAATTATTAGTAATACATCAACATATATGTTTGCATTTTTTATAATTTTTATTTATTGTAGTTTTGAATGGTTATGATGATTCAATGTTGGATGTGGATATGGAAGATAATTTTATACCATCCTCAGAAACCTTAGACGGTATGTAAAAATTTTATATGTATGTTTATTTGCATCTTTGTGTACATCATGGACTAAATTGCATCGGTATGACAACTGAGCATCTAAAGAGAGTTCATTCGGCAGATGTCTAGGATATAAGTGATGAGCGGATAATTTATACGCTTTTTGGCATTGTTTTTAGTATGTTTTTAGTAGGATCTAGTTACTTTTAGGGATGTTTTCATAAGTTTTTATGTTAAATTCATATTTCTGGACTTTACTATGAGTTTGTGTGTTTTTCGGTGATTTCAGGTATTTTCTGGCTGAAATTGAGGGAATTGAGCAAAAATCAGATTCAGAGGTTGAAAAAGGACTGCTGATGCTGTTGGATTCTGACCTCCCTGCACTCAAAGTGGATTTTCTGGAGCTACAGAACTCGAAATGGCGCGCTTATAATTGCGTTGGAAAGTAGACATCCAGGGCTTTCCAGCAATATATAATAGTTCATACTTTGGC
>NC_029793.2:121711767-121712319 GCF_000816755.2 Arachis ipaensis
CTGACTGAGATTTGCAAGGTGACCATAGCTTGCTTCATACCAACAATCTCCGTGGGATTCGACCCTTACTCACGTAAGGTATTACTTGCTGCACTTGCTGGTTAGTTGTATCGAAGTTGTGACAATTATGAATTAAGATCAGAGCACCAAGCTCTGGAGCCATTACCAGGATTTGTTAAAGCCTGGAGATCACAATTTCGTGCACCAAGTTTTTGGCGCCGTTGCCGGGGATTGTTTGAGTTTTTGGCAAGCTTTTGGTCCGGTAACATCAGTGCCAGATTCCCTTTTTGATCCGGCAACAGCACCAAGTTTTTGGCGCCGTTGCCGGGGATTGTTCGAGTTTGGACAACTGACGGTTCATCTTGTTGCTCAGATTAGGTAATTTTCTTTTTGTCTTGTTTTCAAAAATTTTTCAAAAATATTTCAAAACTTTTCTCATCTGTTTTCGAAAAAAATTAAAAATGTTTTCAAAAATTTATTCAAAATTTTTAAGAATGAATTCTAGTGTTTCATGAAGCATGAGAAGCCTGGCTGGCTGTAAAGCCATGTCTA
>NC_029793.2:121712705-121731489 GCF_000816755.2 Arachis ipaensis
GTGTTCTTCATGATCTTCAAGTTGTTCTTGGTAAGTCTTCTTGTTTGATCTTGATGATTTTTTGTTTTGTGTTTTTTCATATTTTTCATATGCATTCTTGAATTCTTAGTGCGTAAGCATTAAAGAATTCTAAGTTTGGTGTCTTGCATGTTTTCTTTGCATTAAAAATTTTTCAAAAAATATGTTCTTGATGTTCACCATGACATTCAAAGTGTTCTTGGTGTTCATCTTGACATTCATAGCATTCTTGCATGCATTCATTGTTTTGATCTAAAAATTTCATGCATTGCATATTTTTCATGTTTTTCATAAAAATTTCAAAAATAAAAAAATATCTTTCCCTTTTTTCTCTCATCAAATTCGAAAATTTGGATTGACTTTTTCAAAAATTTTTAAAATCAAATTGTTTCTCATGAGTCAAATCAAATTTTCAATTTGAAAATCTTATCTTTTTCAAAATCCTTTTTCAAAAATCAAATCTTTTTCAAAATTCTTAGTTATTTTCGAAAATTCCAAAAATATTTTTCAAAAATCTTTTTCTTATTTTTGTATCAAATTTTCGAAAATAACATAAACAATTAATGTTTTGATTCAAAAATTTGAAGTTTGTTACTTGCTTGTTAAGAAAGATTCAAACTTTAAGTTCTAGAATCATATCTTGTGATTTCTTATGAATCAAGTCATTAATTGTGATTTTAAAAATCAAATCTTTTTCAAAACTAATTCTATCATATCTTTTCAAAAATATCTTCTTATCTTATCTTTTTCAAAAATATCTTTTCAAAATATCTTTCCTAACCTCCTAACTTCCTATCTTTTCAAAATTTGCTTCAACTAACTAACTAACTTTTTGTTTGTTTCTTAACTTTTTCAAAACCACCTAACTAATTCTCTCTTTCTAATTTTCGAAAATATCTCCCCCTTTTTCAAAAATTTCTTTTTAATTAACTAATTATTTTTATTTTTATTTTTTTTTATTTCAAAAAATTTTCGAAAAATACTAACAAATTTTCAAAAACCAATTTTCAAAAATCACTAACTCCTTATCAAAATAATTTTCGAAAATTATACCTCCCCCATCCTATTCTATTTATTCATTCATATCCTAACATCTCATCTCACATCTCTTCCATCAGTACAGTTGCATTTCTTCCTTTACATCACATTCTTTGTCTCCCCCTCTTTTCTTCCACTCACAAAGGGATCCCTATACTGTGGTATAAAGGATCTCTATTATTATTATTACTTTTTTGTGCCTTCTTCTTTGTCATATGAGCAGGAGCAAGGATAAGAACATTCTTGTGGAAGCAGATCTAGAACCTGAAAGGACTCTGAAGAAAAAATTAAGAGAAGCTAAAATACAACAATCCAGAGATAACCTTTCAGAAATTTTCGAACAGGCAGGGGAGATGGCAGCCGAAAATAATATCTCCGTGGGATTCGACCCTTACTCACGTAAGGTATTACTTGGACGACCCAGTGCACTTGCTGGTTAGTTGTATCGAAGTTGTGACAATTATGAATTAAGATCAGAGCACCAAGCTCTGGAGCCATTACCAGGATTTGTTCAAGCCTGGAGATCACAATTTCGTGCACCAATAAGAAATCCTATTTATCAATGTCAACACTGTAAAGAATGGATGTGGTATGGAAAAAGGCTTGCTAAATCCAAACAGTCGCCCCAACCAAAGTTTTTATTATGTTGTATGGAAGGAAAGATCGAGCTTCCTCTACTTTCTGTGCCTCCTGATGAGCTCATTTAGCTTCATACTGGAGAAGATCAAAGAAGTATTCATTTCCTAAAAAATATAAGGACATTTAATTCAATGTTTTGTTTTACATCAATGACCGGAAAAATTGACCATGGGGTGAACAATGGGACTGCTCCTCCAATTTATAAGCTTGGGGGTCAAAATTACCATAGCATTGGTAGCTTACTTCCTCCTGATAGTTTGCGACCAACATTTGCCCAGCTATATATCTATGACACAGAAAATGAGATTGATAATCGAATAGGCACACTTCGGTAATTTTCATGCAACCAGTCAAATTTTTTAGTTATTTCTTATCTGTGAGAGAGAATAACATAAATTTTATTGTTTTTTCGTAGCTCCAATGAAGCTATAAATGAGCGGGATAGGAAAATTGTGGCAATATTAAGAAACATGCTAGACAAATATAATAGTTTGGCAAAGAGTTTTTGCTATGCAAGAGATAGGTACCAATAGGAAAATTGCACAAACATAAAGCTTAAGTTGATTAGTAAAAGGACTACAGATGGTAGGACATACAACTTGCCATCTGCATCTGAAGTGGCTACATTGATTGTTGGCGATGTCGAACAACTTAGCAAAGATAGAGATATTATTATAGAGAGTCAATCTAGAAAGCTCCAGCGGATTGATGTTTTTCATCCATCTTATTTAGCCTTGCAATATCCATTGTTGTTTTCGTATGAGGAGGATGAATTTTGTTTGGGTATTGCAACATCAGATTCTATCTCCGCTAGGCCTACAAAGAAAAACAAAACAATCACTTTGCGACAATTCTTTTCTTTTTGACTACAGAAAAGGACGAGTGAATCTCCGTTAATTCTGAGATCAAAGAGATTATTCCAATAATTTATGGTAGATGCCTACACAATGGTGGAATCAGAGAGGTTAAAATTCTTTAGGTGTAAACAACCACAATTGAGGGTTGATAAATACAAATGTCTGCATGAAAGTCTTATAAATGGGGATGTAGATGCTGCAAGGCTTGGCAAAAGAATAATTCTTCCCAGTATTTTTACCGGTGTACCTAGGTATATGATGAATAATTGTAAAGATGCACTTGTAATTTGCAGATATGCAAGATATCCTAGCTATTTTATCACCATGACCTGTAACCCTGAATGGGATGAGATAAAAAGAGAAGTGACTTCCATTGGATTGAAGGCAGAAGACCGTCCTGATATATTGTGTCGAGTTTTCAAGATCAAGCTTGATGGTTTGATTGATGACCTAAAAGAGGGAAAAATCTTTGGCAAAATTTTGGGATGTAAGTCTGTGTTTATGCAACGCTTTATTAAAATCTTATGTTGTAATGCTTTGCTCATTTGTATTTTTCAATTTTTAGACGTTTGCACTGTAGAGTTTCAAAAGAGAAGGCTTCCGCATGCACATATCCTTTTATTCATGAGTAACGAGTTCAAGCCACAAACACCAGATGACATAGACAAACATATAACAGCTGAGATTCCTGATGAAAATGAAAGGCCAAATCTACATGGAGCTGTTTAAAATTACATGGTACATGATCCATGTGGTCCGTACAACAAGAATTCACCTTGCATGAAGAATGGATCCTGTTCAAAGTTCTATCCTAAAGAGTTTAGACAACAAACACTCATTGATGAGGCCAGATTTCCCAAATATAGGCATACTGATAATGGTCGAACAGTGAAGAAAAGGGAATGTGTACTAGACAATAAGTTCATTGTTCCGTATAATCCAGAATTGTAGGTACATTTCGGCATGTGAGGCAGTCTGGCGTCTATTTGGATACGAAATCCAAGAGAAAAAACCATTTGTGATTAGACTTCCATTCCATTTGGAGGATGCGCAACCTGTGGTTTATGGTGAAACTTCTAATGTGAATGATATCATCGAAAGAGAAATATCTATATGAGTCCATGTTTTTGGGATGGATGGCGGCGAACATGTCATATCCCTATGCTCGAAGTCTGACTTATGTTGAGTTTCCAATCAAGTTTGTTTGGAAGGACGATTCTTCAAAGTGGTTTCCTCGAAAGAAAGGCTTCGCAATTGGAAGGTTAACTCATGTACCTGCAGGTAATGATGAGTTTATATTTAATTTTGATCTTACTTATTTAATGATTTAAATTTAAAATCTTAACAGCCTGTACCCCACGTCCATTTTATTCGATTTATCTACACTAGAAAATAAATGTTCAAATAACTTTCAACAGTTATAATCTATAGATTATACAATTTTTTATTTTTTTATATTTTTTAGGAAAATTATTCTTATGCGGATGTGTAGCTACATAATGATTAAAATAGCATAGCTTAATCCATTTAACAACTTAAAAGTGGGATTTTAACCAAGTTTTTTATAGCAAATACTGAAGAATATTACCAACGACTTCTCTTGAATACTCAAAGATGATGTATAAGTTTTTGAGATATAAGAACAGTAGGAGGAACAATTTATGCTATGTATAGAGATGCATGCTTCGCCCTTAGACTCTTGTAAGATGACAAAGAATTCATTGATGCAATTAAGGAAGCAAGCTCATGGGCCTCATAATCATATGTTAGGAGGTTATTTATCATTCTATTAACATCCAACAATATCTCAAGACCAGAACATGTCTGGTATAGATGTTGGCATGAACTCTCAGATGATATTTTGTATCGATAGAGAGCCGTGATGAACATGAGGGGTGAGTTTTTATTAATTACAATGATAAAAGTTCTTCCTTATTGATCATTTTTAGTTTGATTGAATTTTTATAGTATCGTATAATATGCAAAGTTAACAATGTCAGATGATGAGATTAAGCAGTTGTGCTTAATGGATATAGACAAGATCTTACATTCCTATGGTAAAACCTTGAAAGACTATCCTCCTATGCCTTTAGCAACTGAAGTTGATAGTTCTTTGTTAACTAAAATGGTTATTAGGGAAGAGTTAAACTTTAACAGGGATGATTTAAAGAAAAATGCCTTAGACATGTTAGCCATCGCAACACCTGAGCAGAGATATGCATTGGATGAAATTGTTACAGCTGTGTATTGTGATGAAGGGGGTTTTCTTTGTGTATGGTCATGGGGGTACTGAAAAAATATTTCTCTGGAACCTTATATTTGCTGAAATTCGCTCAAGGGGTGATATAGTGTTAAACGTTACTTCGAGTGGTATTGCATCTTTACTTCTTTCCAATGGAAGAACGACACACTCAAGGTTCAAAATACTGCTGAATATAATTGAGGATTCTGTATGTAACATCAAACCTAGTTCCCCTCAAGCAATATTGCCGTTGAAAGCCAAACTTATAATTCGGGATGAGGCTCTAATGGTTAGTAGGTACTGCTATGAAGCGCTTGGTAAATGCTTGGGTGATATCATGAGGTGTTCTCCAACATATAGCAAAGATTTGCCCTTTGGAGGAAAAGTGGTTGTACTAGGTGGAGACTTTAGACAAATTCTTCCTGTCATTCTACGAGGATCGAGACAAGATATCGTTCATTCAACCGTGAATTCGTCTTACCTTTGGAAGTTTTGTCAGGTGCTCAAACTAACAAAAAACATGAAACTCTCTGTAGGGACGACTGCTTCAGATCAAGATGAGACAGAGCAATTTGTTGAGTGGTTATTGAAAGTTGGTGATGGTCTAATAGGTGACAATATGGATGGTGAATCTGAGATATGTCTTCTAGGAGATATTGTTATTCCTTCTTTGGACTAGGCATTTGATGAGTTGGTTCATTTTTCTTATCCAAATATTTTGGAAAATATGTCCTCAAAGGATTTTTTCAAAGCAAAAACTATACTGGCTCCCACACTAGACATCATTGAAAAGGTCAACAACCATCTGATGGCTATCATTTCTGGAGGGGAAAAATTATATCTTAGTTTGAATTCCATTTTTATGGATGAAGGGAATATGGAGAGTTAACTAGATCTCTATGGTCCTGAATTACTGAATAGCATAAATTGCTCTAATTTGCCTCCATATAAATCAATACTCAAGGTTGGTGTTCCGGTGATGTTACTGAGGAATATTGACCAATCCAGTGGTATTTGTAATGATACAAGGCTACAAGTTAGGAAGCTTGGAAATCATGTCAAAGAATATAAAGTCTTAACGGGTAACAATGTTGGTCATATTGCTTTGATTCCAAGAATAAATATGGTACCAACAAATGAAACCGTCTCAGTTAGATTCCAACGAAGACAGTTTCCCATAATAGTATCGTTTGCCATGACAATTAATAAGTCTCAGTGACAAACTTTATCTCATGTTGGATTGTACTTGCCCAAACCAGTTTTTACACATGGCCAACTATATGTGGCACTTTCAAGAGTTAAGAGTAAGAGAGATTTAAAAGTTTTACTTATGAATCACGTAGGAATGTCTGCAAATTCAACCATCAATGTTGTTTATAGAGAAGTCTTTGAAAAAATAGTATTCTAATATAAATATTTTAATTTTATTTTAAATTCTGTATCAGTGTATAATTATTTTACCTTAAAAAATATAAAATAATTATTACTCACTTTTTTTAAGTTAAACTTTGATTTTGATAATAATTTTATAAATTTCTTAAAATAATAATTATTTTGTACTTTGTTTTAAATATCGAAGCATATAATTTTTTTTTTTACTTTTATAAATTTTTTCGTGCTGAGCACGGGGTTATACACTAGTATCCTTAACAAATTGGAGAATACTAATAACCATTTATGATACAAATAACTTTATAAATACGGTGCCAAAGATACGTAAAAGGTAGACTATTCATTTTAAGATCTCTCATATTTCATGTTAAGCGACTTAAATGTTTGAGTATCTTTGTAAGTATCTACCGCTGCTATTCTAGAGAAGTCGACGTATATTTCATCCAGTCCAAGAAAAGACAAGTCCAGACATCAAGCGAGCTATACTTTGGAACCAGCGGTCTACACAGGAATATTTGGCTCCCATTGTGAGTCCCAATATACTTAATCCCACTATTGTTTTTCTGTCCAATTCTTTACACTTAACCCACTTTTATTTTTCTGTCCCTCTTTTGCATGAAATAACCCATGGCAGATGAGCCAAGCAACCCCCTCTTTCCCCCACTTAAGTTGAACTATTGGCCATCAACGAATCCCTGCAAGCAGAGAAGCAAAAAATGGTCGATTTATTACGTCAGAAGCAAAACAGCTAAAGTAAAGGAGGAGAACATAAGAACACTGAGAATAAAGACGACCAAGACGAACACACGTCGGAAGCCAAGCCTATAATAACAACCTCTACAAAGACGACGGTGAAGAGGACCAATCATTTTTCGAAAGATATCATGAACTTTCAGATGCCAAAAAACTTCACCCTACCAACAACCATAAAGCCTTATGAAGGAATGGGTGATCCCAACATACATGTCATTGAATTTTACACGATGATGTTCACGAATGGTGCATCCGATTCAATTCTCTGTCGAGCATTTTCTACTTTTTTAGATGGTACTACCTTGATCTGGTTTTTCAATTTGCCTGCAGGTTCTGTATCAAGCTTTGACGAGTTGGCCAACCTTTTTGTTAATAACTTTGCTGCATCAAATATTTATGTGCACGACTCAGATTACCTCAACACCATAAAGCAAAGTCAACACGATAGTGTTAAAGACTACATGACGAGGTTCGCGAAGGCAACCATGAAAATACCCAACCTCAACCCGGAAGTCCACCTACATGCCCTGAAGAATGGACTCCGCCCTGAGGAGACCATAGTTGTCACGAAGCCAAAGACGTTAGCCGAATTCTGAGAAAAGGCGACAAGCCAGATTGAAATAGAAGAGTTCCGACAAATTTGGAAAGTAGAGAGGCCTAACCCTAACAGAGAAGAGAAAAAGCAGAACAAGTACCCAAGCAATAAAACGAATCAAAAACCATTCAAACTAAAACCAAAGTTTGACATGTACACCCCTTTCAATACCAAAAGAGAAGACATCATCAAAGACATCCTACACTCCAAGCTGATTAAACCATCGAACAAAGCAAGGACATACCAGGACCAACGATAAGTGGACAAGTCCAAGTACTACACTTTCCATCAGAAATACGGACACACCATGGATGACTGTGTTATAGCAGAAGACCCACTCGAGAAGTTAGCTCGACAAGGCTTGCTAGACAATTGACGACCGAAGACAAAGAAGAAATACAAAAGACCTTGACCAACATTCCAAATCAACTGATAATCACAGAAATAAAGGAAAAAAAAGTAGATGATAACTCTAATCCACCTCGCCGAATAATAAACTATATCTCTGGTGGTTTTGCAGGTGGCAGAAGCACTAATTCAGCTAGGAAAAGATCCTACAGAACCATGATGTCAGTAACTAACTCCGATCCGACCTATACCACCCACCCACACAGACGACCCAGATGTCACATTCCATTTTTCAAACTACAAAGCAAGTGACAAAAATCTAGACGACCCTGTAGTCATATCATTACAAGTCGGTGAGCTTTTGGTGAAAAATGTTCTCATGGACCCAGGGAGTAGCGCCAACGTACTATTCTACTCCACGTACCAAAAAATGAAACTAAGTGACAAAGCTCTTCAACCATTTTCAGGGGAACTGGTAGGTTTCTCAGATGAGCGTGTTCCAATCCGAGGTTATATATGGTTGCAAACAACACTGGGTAATTATCCTGATTGTAAAACTCTAGATATTCAACGCTTGGTTGTAGACTGCAAAATCCCATACAATAGCATTTTAGGCAGACCTTTTTAAAATATTTTTCGTTCTATTGTTTCCACTTTGCATTTATGTGTTAAGTTTTCTTCACAGGACTATAAAAGCATCACCATTCATGGCAATAAAAAATAAGTCAGACAATGCTATAACGCAAGCATAAAAGCAAATTCTTCAAGACAAGCCGACCAGCAATACGTACAAGCAGTTTATAACTCGGAATGCCTACTAGCCTTGGCCGACCTGGACCCACGAACCAACCAGAAGGACCGACCTATGCTCACAGACAACTTAACAAAAATAAAACTGACAACCGATGAAGATAAGCACACTTATATTGGAGAAGCTTTACAAGGATAAGAAAAAGAACACCTTATCAAATTACTGAAGCAAAATATCAACCTATTTGCCTGGACTCCAGAAAATATGCCAGGCATTGACTCAAATGTCATCTATCATAGACTGGCCATCAATCCATCCATCCGACCTATAGTTGAAAAAATGCCATCTTAGTACAAACAAGAGGGAAGCCTCCTTAGAAGAGACCCAGAAATTACTCAATGCTGGATTCATAAAGGAACTCAGATTCACAACCTGGTTAAAAAATGTGGTCATGGTTAAAAAAATAATGGTAAGTGGAGGATGTGCGTGGACGATACCGATCTTAACAAGGAATGCCCAAAAGACGCATATCGTCTCCCGTGTATTAACAAAGTTAATAGCTCATTTGGTTTAAATTGTCTAAGTTTTATGGATGCTTATTCTGACTACAACAAAATACTTATGTATTCATTTGATTAGGATAAGACCGCTTTTGTTATTGACCATGGTAACTTTTGTTATAAGATTATACCGTTTGGACTCAAAAATACAGCTGCAACTTACCAAAGGCTAATGGACAAAATTTTTGCTAACCAAATCGGATGAAAATTTGAAGTATATGTCAACGACATGGTAGCAAAGACAAAGTCCAATAGAAATCATATCAACGACCTAAAGAAAATCGTCCAACAACTCCGAATATACAACATGAAACTTAACCCATAAAAGTTTGCTTTTGGAGTGCACGACCGCAAATTTCTCATTTCATGCTAACCTACCGAAGTATAGAAGCCAATTCGGAAAAATGTAAAGCAATAATGGAAATAAGGAGCCCCAAGTCAATTGATGAGCGGATATTTTATACGTTTTTTGGCATCATTTTCATAGAGTTTTAGTTATGTTTTGTTTAAGTTTTATCATATTTTCAAAGGTTTTAGTGCAAAATTCACATTTTTGGATTCTACTTTGAGTTGTTGTGTTTTACTGTGATTTCAGGTATTTTCTAGCTAAAATTGAAGAGTTTTGGCAAAGTCTGATTCAGAGGCAAGGAAAGCGTAGCAGATGCTATCAGATCCTGACCTCCGTGCATTCAAACGAGCATTTCTGGAGCTATAGAGGTCCAAATAACGCGCTCTCAATAGAGTTGGAAAGCTAACTTCTATAGATTTCCAGAAATATATAATAGTTTATACTTTTCTTCAAAGAAGCATGCACATTTGGGGTGTTGAATGCCAAGGAGCTACCCCCTAGCTGGCGTTCAACGCCCCCAAAGGAGCCCTAAAGCTGGCGTTGAACACCAACCACCCCCTAGTGGACGTTCAATGCCCACCAAGAGTACAAGGCAGCGTGGATCATTCCTCTAATGGGCGTCCAACGCCCATTCCTCCAAGTGGACGCCAAGCTCAGCCTAAGAACTCAACTCAAGTGGGCCCACAAGTGGATTTCCGCACCTCTAGTCTATTCTATTATACTTTTGTACTTCTTAGTTACTAGGTTATTATATATAGAACAAAGATCACCCCTGTTAGAGATCTTTGCCCATTCGAACCTTTCACTATTGTCTTTTGTACAGTATGAGCAACTGAACCTCCTAGGTTAAGGTTAGGAGCTCTGCTGATTCTTATGGATTAATAATATCACTATTCTATTTCAATCTATGCTTGATTCCATTCTAAGATGTATCTTCGTTCTTCATCCTAATGAATAGGGAGTGTAACTTGACCGTCATCCCTATTCTATATGGGTTCTTGCGAGTCCTTGACGGGATAGTATTGAACCACAAGCTTGATTATACATCTCTTAGACGGCTAATCCACGACTTCGTTGGGGACTTGGAGACATCAGTTCAGCCGAGGTACGGGGCGATTAGGGCCTTTGTGGTATAGGCTAGAATCATAAAGCGTCATTCTCCGATCCGACAGATCCGACCTTGTCTGTGGCATTTTGAGTAGGATCATCAGAGATTGGACTGCTAGAGCTTCACCTTCGTTCAGATTGGATGACCATTGACATCGGCGTTTAATCTGAAGCAGAAGAGATTAATGACCACTAACCCTGGCGTTAATCACCTACAGCTTGCCATGGAATGAATCATCAGAAGTTGAAGTAGACAGTGAGAAAAATTGATCTAGAAGGAGGAAGCATCTCCGAAGCCTCAACCGTTCTCTTATCATTGATTTCACACCAACCCAGTAACACTTTATTTATTCTGTTTTTATGCATTTTTCACAACTATCATCTTTTCTAATCGCCTGACTAAGATCTACAAGGTAGCCATTGCTTGCTCAAACCAACAATCTCCATGGGATTCGACCCTCACTCACTTGAGGTATTACTTGGACGACCCAGTGCACTTGCCGGTCTATTTGTGCGAATATTGCGGAGTCAATTTTGCGCACCAAGTTTTTGGCACCGTTGCCGGGGATTGTTTGAGTTTGACAAACTATCAAACTATCTTGTTGCCTAGATTAGGTATTCTTTAAGGTTTTGTTGCTTTTCTATTTGTGTCTTTTTTTTTTCTTTTCAAAAAATTTTCAAAATTTTTTCTTGTCTTTATTAATCTTTGTCTTTTGTTTGAGTCTTTTGTTCTTGTTTCTTGTCAAAAGTTTTGAACTTTCTTGGTTTCTTTTTCCAAAAATTTTCAAAAAAATTATGTCTTTTGAGTCTAGTGTCAGTTCTTAAGTTTGGTGTCCCTTGTGTGTTCTTTATTTTCCTTAAATTTTTGAACTTGTTCTTGAGTGTTCTTCTTGGTATTCAAGTTGTTCTTGTTTCTTTTCTTTGTTTGATCTTGAAATTTTTAAGTTTGGTGTCTTTTGGTGTTTTTCTTTCTAATTTTCGAAAAACTAGTGTTTTTGATCTAAAAATTTTAAGTTTGGTATCTTTTGATTTTTTTCTCTTTCTTCATTAAATTCGAAAAACAACAAAAAGATTTCTTTTATCTTTATTCAAATTTTCGAAAATCTTATTTCCTTTTTTTTCTTGATTTAAACATTTTTAAGTTTGGTGTTTTCTTGTTAGTGAAGTCTACATTTTTAAATTTCAAATCCTATCTTTTCAACACTTTTCAAATCTTATCATATCTTTCTTTTAATTTGACTCTTTCATATCTTATCTTTTTTTTTTTAAATTTTAACATTTCAAATCGTTTTAAATCTTTAATATATTTTCAAATTTGATTTTCAAATCTTTTTAATTTAAAACTCATCTCTCCTTACTTATTTTGAAATCTTCATCTTATCTTTCTCTTTTAATTTTAAAACTTACCTAACTTACTTTCTTTTCTTTTAAATTTAAAACTTTTTCAATTTCAAATCTTTCTTTCTTCTTTTTCTAAAATCACCTTTTAATTTTCAAATCCTTTTAGTAATTTGCTTTTAATTTCCTTCTTGTTTTTTGAAATTCAATAATCAATTAAAATAAAAACAAAAACATTTTAATTCTAGTTTCCCTTTTTATCTCTTAAAATTCGAATCCTTCTACCCCCTCTATTAGAATTCTTCTTCTCTATTCCTCTATCCTCATTCTTCTTTCTTCTTCATATCTCACTGGGAGTTCTCTATACTCTGACATAGAATCTCCCATTCTCCTTCTTTCTTTGTCTTTTTCTTTCTTGTTTATGAGCAGGAACAGAGATAAAAAACCTCTCTTTGATCTTGATCCTGAACCTGAGAGGACTTTAAGGAGGCATTTACAACAAGCTAAGGCACAACACTCTGGAGAAAACCTCAGAACTTTTCGAACAAGAAGCTGAAAGTACAAACATGGCAGCCAATCCGAATGATGGAGGAGATGCAAGGAAGGTTCTTGGTGACTTCACTGCACCCACTTCTGACTTCTATGGAAGAAGCATCTCTATACCTGCCATTGGTGCAAATAACTGTGAGCTTAAGTCTCAACTAGTCTCTCTAATGCAACAGAATTGCAAATTTCATGGACTTCCACAGGAAGATCCACATCAATTCCTATCTGAATTCTTATAAATCTGTGATACTATTAAGACCAATGGAGTGGATGCTGAGGTCTACAGGCTAATGCTTTTTCCTTTTGCTGTTAGAGACAGAGCTAGGATATGGTTGGATTCTTAACCTAAGGAAAGCCTAGACTCTTGGGGAAAGTTGGTCAATGCATTCTTGGCCAAGTTCTTTCCACCTCAGAAGATGAGCAAGCTCAGGGTGGAAGTTTAAACCTTCAGACAAAAAGAAGGTGAATCCCTCTACGAAGCTTGGGAAAGATTGATAAACTACTATTTTATGGTTTATCTTGTGCTCAATTGAGTGGTTTTATCAAGTCTTTGCACACTTATTCATATGAATTGCATGGTTTTATAATTCCTTCCTAGTTTTGTTCTATGATTGAAAACTTGTTTCCTAAGCCTTTAATTTGTGTATTTTAATTCCCCTTTATACCATTCGATGTCGTGATCTGTGTGTTCAGTGTTTCAGGCTTTGTAAGGTAGGAATGGCTTAGAGGATGGAGAGGAAGCTTGCAGAAATGGAAGGAGCACAAGAAATAAAGGAGACAACCAGCGAGCATTGATGCGCATGCATGACTCACACGTGCGCACAGTCTGGAGATTTTTACAATGACGCGTGCGCGTACCTAATGCATGTGTGTGGATTGGAGTTCTGCAAGACTACGCGTGCGCGTGCTCGACGCGTACGCGTGCTTGACACGTACACATGACATGCGCGATCTGCAGAAATCACAGAAAATGCTGGGGGCAATTTTGGGCCGAGTTTGGACCTAATTTCCGGCCCAGAAACACAGAATAGAGCCAGGGATCAAGCAGAGACTCAGGACACATTCTCATTAGCGTAGTTTTAGTTTTAGTTTTGAATCTGAGAGAGAAATTACCCTTCCTCTAGGTTTTGTTTTACATTCACATATTTTTAGTTTTATGCTTTTGCTTTGGATATTGAGAAGAGTCATTACCTCCGTTGAAGTTATTATTCTAGTTCGTTTTCTTATTCTCTTACTCTTCCATATCCTTAATCTTTGTTCAGAGTTATAATTGGATTATTTTTAGAATTTATTAATGCAAAGGATTACTTTTATTTTTAATTAATTCTCAGTTATTATTCATCATGTCTTCCTTTTATTCCCTTTTTAATTCTGTGCAAGTAGTTTTTATGTCAATGGAGTAGACTCCCAACTTGACTTGGGGGTTGATTAAATGGATACTTGAAATGCTCAAGTGATTAGTTAAATTGGAAGTTGTTGGCTAATTCTCTATCTACTAACGCTAGACCTTCCCAAGGGAGAGGACTAGGATTTGCAAATAAGAGTTAGCTCAATCACTTGACTTTCCGAAGGAGCACAAGAAATAAAGGAGACAACCAGTGAGCATTGATGCGCATGCATGACTCACACGTGCGCACAATCTGGAGATTTTTACAATGACGCGTGCGCGTACCTAATGCATGTGTGTGGATTGGAGTTCTGCAAGACTACGCGTGCGCGTGCTCGACGCGTACGCGTGCTTGACACGTACACGTGACATGCGCGATCTGCAGAAATCACAGAAAATGCTGGGGGCAATTTTGGGCCGAGTTTGGACCTAATTTCCGGCCCAGAAACACAGAATAGAGCCAGGGATCAAGCAGAGACTCAGGACACATTCTCATTAGCGTAGTTTTAGTTTTAGTTTTGGGATCTTAGAGAAAAATTACCTTTCCTCTAGGTTTTCTTTTACATTCACATATGTTTAGTTTTATGCTTTTGCCTTGGATATTGAGAAGAGTCAGTACCTCCGTTGATGTTATTATTCTAGTTTGTTTTCTTATTCCCTTACTCTTCCATATCCTTAATCTTTGTTCAGAGTTATAATTGGATTATTTTTAGAATTTATTAATGTAAAGGATTACTTTTATTTTTAATTAATTCTCAGTTTTGTTCATCGTGTCTTCCTTTTATTCCCTTTTTAATTCTGTGCAAGTAGTTTTTATGTCAATGGAGTAGACTCCCAACTTGACTTGGGGGTTGATTAAATGGATACTTGAAATGCTCAAGTGATTAGTTAAATTGGAAGTTGTTGGCTAATTCTCTATCTACTAACGCTAGACCTTCCCAAGGGAGAGGACTAGGATTTGCAAATAAGAGTTAGCTCAATCACTTGACTTTCCTTTATTTAGTAAGGGTTAACTAAGTGAAAATAACAACCTCTTTATACTACACTTGAGAGAATTCCAACAAGGACAGAACTTCCAATTAATCATTCCCCCAGTCAAGGCTTTTTATTCTGAATATATAAATCTCTTTTAAATTTCATTGCGTTAATTTACAATTATTTATTTCTTGTTATTCAACTCTCAAAAATTCTCGAAAAACTCCTGATTAATAAGATAGCACCCTTTTGTCAACTCGTTGGGAGACGAATTGGGATTCATACTCCCAGTATTTTTACTCTAATTTTGTGACAACCTTTCTAAATTGATAAGCGGATTTTTGCTGGTTAAGAACTATACTCACAACGCATTTCTTATATTAATTTCTTAATTGGCTGATTTCCGCCCGCATCAATTTTTGGCGCCGTTGCCGGGGAGTTGCAATAGCATACAAAATTATTAGTTGGTGTACATATTTTTAATTTTTGCGTATTTTATTTTATTTTATTACCATGAGCTGTATGTTTCTTTCATTGAATGACGCGTTCATTGCCTGATCCAAGCTTAGCTGCATTTGATCCTGAAATTGAAAGGACTCTTTCAAGTATTAGGCGAGCTCGGCGTAGGTTAGCCTCTGAGGGTGGTGAAGTGGTTGTCATCAATTCACCAGTCTCATCTGAGGGTGAATCTGAAGCGCCATCTGAGGAAGAAACAAGCTTCCTTTCTACTAATTCGGTTGATCTACGTGCAGGTAATATGGCGGAGCCCAGGAGGATCACTCTCCAGAAAGCTGGAGCTCCAGACTTTACTCTGCAACCGTATCAAGTGCGTCACCCAAATCTGGCTGCAGATTTTAAACTGAAGACTGCATTAATCAACTTGATGCCCAAGTTTCATGGCTTACCTACTCAGGAGCCTATCAAGCACCTCAAGATCTTTCAGACAGCCTGTTCTACTGTTAGGCATCATGGTGCAGATGAAACTTCTATTCTGCTAACCGCCTTCCCATTTTCTCTTGAGAAAAAGGCGAGGGAGTGGTACTACACTCAACCTGAAGTGACCGTTACTAACTGGGATACGCTCAGGAGAGAATTCTTGGAAAAATACTTTCCAGCTGAAGTTACAGATAGACTAAGGAAAGAGATCTCCTGCATTATTCAAGGCAAATCAGAGACTCTTTATGAGTATTGGGAGCGCTTCAAGAATCTTCTGGACGTATGCCCCCATCACATGATTAACAAGTTGGTGTTGATCAGCTACTTCACTCAAGGCATGAAGCCTCGGGATAAGACTACATTGGATGGTGCAAGTAATGGTTCTCTGAAAAAGTACAAGACCGTAGATGAAGCGTGGCAACTGATCAGCGACTTAGCTGAGTCCATTCGGAATCACAGGCACAGGAACAACCACCCCAAGGCTGTTGTAGAGGTTTTCTCTAGTAGTGAGACTACTGCCTTTACACAGGCTATATGTGAGATGACCAACCTACTAAAGCAGATATAGCTAAATCAACAACCTCAGCCTCCCTCACCACAACAAAAGTCAACAGTTGGTTTCTCAAAGAGTATGTAGAATATGTGCTGATTACACTCATTACACTGATGAGTGTCCGCAGCTCTAACAAGAAAACAACACCTTGGCAGCTACTCATAATTTCTATGACCGCCCGAATTAAGGATACAATCAACAAGGCGGCAATTACAACCAAGGTAAAAACCACAATCAAGGTTGGTAAGACAACTCCAACTAGGGGTGGAGAGATAATTCCAACCAAGAATGGAGGGACAACTACAACAGAGGAGGCAGAGACAACAATGGAAATCAGAGGTGGAACAACAACAACAGACAGCAGAACCAAAACCAGCCTTACAGAGTACCTCACCAAAGGCAGTTCCAAGCGCCTCAGAACAACCAACAGCAGGTCCCTCAAATCACTTACCCATCTTCCTCTCCCAATGACGAGTTGCTTCACTCTCTTGCACAAAGACAAACGACCATGGAAAACACACTTACTGGTCTGACTTCTGCTATACAAGCTCTCATCTCTCAGATGGGATCATCGAGTACCGCCAACACTCAACCCTCAAGTTCCAGTACAATTCCTTCTCAACCTATACCCAACCCCAAGGGTGGCATCAATGCCATCACTTTGAGGTCCGAAACCACACTGCAAGAGAGGAATCATGAGGAGCCAAGCTCAGAGGAAAACATACAAGTTGAAGGTGTTGTGGAGGCAGACGATGCTGAAGAAGAGGATGTAGTACAAGACTTGGTTGAAGAAGAAGTAGCTCAGCCAGGGAAAGGAGCACCAAGGGACGCAGAAGCTGCAAGTGGCGCCATTCCTATCCTATTTCCGCACCTTGCTAGGAAGTCCAGAAAGCAGATGGAACTAGACCCTAAAATGGTAAAAATATTAAAAAAGATTGAGGTAACCATTCCACTTTTTGATGCCATTCAGCAGGTACCTAAATATGCTAAATTTCTAAAGGATTTGTGCATGCATAAAGATAAATTACAGAATTTAGAAACTATTCCTCTAGATAGTTCCATTTCTGCATTGGTAGGTGATATACCTAAAAAATGTAGTGACCCAGGTCCATGCATGGTTACTATTACTATAGATGGTGTGAAATTTCTTGACTGTATGTGTGATTTAGGAGCGTGTGTTAGTATAATGCCATTGTCTGTATATGATGCTTTGAGGCTCCCTCCCTTAAAAAGGTCGGCAGCTCGTTTTATTTTAGCAGATAAAAGCATTATCTCTGTGGTCGGAAATGCTGAGGACATGCTGGTGAGCATTAAGGGACTCACATTTCCTATTGACTTCTATATTTTGGAAATTCCCCCTAAAGACTCAGGAAGACCATCATCCATCCTGCTTGGAAGGCCATTCCTGAAGACTTCAAAATACAAGCTGGATGCCTTCTCAGGAACTTACTCTTTTGAGATAGATGGAAGAGCAGTGAATTTTAATCTGGATGAAGCTATGAAGCATCCTCCTGAAGATCATTCCATCTTTCAGTGCGACATCATTGATGAGACGGTAGCTGCAGTTCACCAGGAGGAAGTTGAAGAGAGGCACATGGAGCAAGATGCAAGTATGGGGACACCCCCTGGACAAGATTAAGACACGTTACAACCATCACTGGCTCCAAATGATCAAGTGCCTAGCCATGAGCAGAAATTGGAATTAAAGCCCCTTCCACCCCACCTCAAGTATGCTTACCTTGAGGATAATCAGAAGCTCCCAGTTATCATTGCAAGAGAACTCACTTCCCAACAGGAGGAGCAACTGCTCAGTGTGCTGAGAAGACACAAGAAAGCAATTGGGTGGAGCTTGGCGGATATAGTAGGCATCAACCCTCAAGTTTGTGAGCACAGAATATGTTTAGAAGAGGGAGCAAGGCCTGTCCGTCAGCCTCAAAGAAGACTGAATCCCACCATCTTAGAAGTTGTCAAGAAAGAAGTGACTATGCTACTTAAAGCAGATATCATTTACCCCATCTCAGATAGTGAATGGGTCAGTCCAGTACAAGTGGTGCCCAAGAAGTCTGGAGTTACAACAGTAAAGAATGAGCATGGAGAGCTCCTGACAACTAGAGTGCAGAATTCATGGAGAGTTTGCATTGACTACAGGCATCTCAACTAAGCTACTCGCAGGGATCATTACCCATTGCCATTTATTGACCAGATGCTTGATCGCCTGTCAGGTAAATCACATTACTGCTTTTTAGATGGTTATACAAGCTATTTTCAAATTCATATAGCTCCTGAAGATCAGGAGAAGACTACTTTTACATGTCCCTTTGGAACGTATGCATACAAAAGGATGCCTTTTGGCTTATGTAATGCACCGGCTACTTTCCAAAGATGCATGATGAGTATCTT
>NC_029793.2:121732493-121759347 GCF_000816755.2 Arachis ipaensis
CCTTTATCCAGACTGCTACAGAAAGATGTTGAGTTCGAGTTGAGTAAAGACTGCATGAATGCATTTGATCAGCTGAAGATCGCCTTAACTCAAGCCCCGATTGTGAGAGGACCAGACTGGAACCAGCCATTTGAGATTATGTGTGATGCTTCCAACCATGCAGTAGGAGCGGCGCTGGCTCAGCGCGAAGGTAAGGATCCTTTCTTAATTGCTTATGCTTCTAAGACCTTAGACACTGCTCAGTCAAATTACACTACCACTGAAAAAGAGCTTCTGGCTATTGTTTTTCCTCTGGATAAATTCCGAGCCTATTTACTTGGTACTAAGGTGGTAGTGTACTCAGACCATGCAGCTCTAAAATATTTATTAGCTAAAAAGGAGTCCAAACCAAGGTTAATACATTAGATACTGTTGCTACAAGAATTTGATTTAGAAATTAAGGATAGGAGTGGTAACCAGAATTTAGTGGTAGACCACTTGAGTCGCCTTGAGCATATTAAGACTGACTCCACTCCTATCAATGATGCTTTTTCATTTGATATTGTTCTTATTATTGGTTATGGAGATTGTAAATTGGGGTTTTGAGAATGAGGAGCGAATGATTTAATTAGCAAATAAAGTAAATGAAGGACAAGCAATTTAAATGGCAAGTAAAATAAATAAATGACTGTAAATAAACTTTTGGCAAGGTATGAGAAATTGGAGGTCCTATCCTAGTTACCCTTATCAATGATGATGAGAATTGAATCTTAATTCCACTTTGTTAACCTTTACTAAGATAAAGGAAGGTCAAGGGATTAATTGGTTTGATCTTCGGATCCTATTTATTTCCTAAGAAAAGATTGGGATTATTGAAGTTCAATTTAATTAACAAAGATGACAATTATCAATCATGTTTGAGTTTGATAACTCCTGAGTTACTGATTTCTTAACCAAGACCAAAAGGAGAAAAGTAAATCTACTGGAATAAAAATGTCTTCAGATTGGGAATAATAGCAACATAAATAAAATAAATCAAGATTAAACTGAAATACCTCAAATAACATTAATTCAAAAGAGTAATCTGTAACATGGAAGAATTCATAAATTAAATTGCAAAAGTAAATAAAATGGAATATTGAACCTGATAAAGAGATAATCCTGAAAGCGAATAAAATCCTAATTCTAAATCCTAATCCTAAAGAGAGGAGAGAGAGGAGAGAACCTCTCTCTAAACTAAATCTAAATCATGAAAACTAACTAAAGTGCAGACTCTCTCTAAACTACATCTAAATCATAATAATTGTGAATATGAAAGCTTCCTGATGAATGGATGCATTCCCCCACTTTATAGCCTCTAATATATGTGTTCTGGGCTGAAAACTGGGTCAAAAACAGCCCAGAAATTGCTTCCAATGATTTCTGTTACGTTCAGGTCGCAGGAAGGTGACGCGGAGGCGTGGATTGAAGTTCGCAGATGCGACATGGGCGCGTCATTCACACGTTCGTGTCGCCTAACGTTAGGGCAGCTACGGCAAATTATATATCAAATTGAAGCCCCGGACGTTAGCTTTCCAACGCAACTGGAACCGCATCATTTGGATCTCTGTAGCTCTAGTTATGACTGTTTGAGTGCAGAGAGGTCAGGCTGGACAGCTTTAGCAGTTCCTTCAGTTTCCTGTATTCCTTCCACTTTTGCATGCTTCCTTTCTATCCTCCAAGCCATTCCTGCCCTGTAATCTCTGAAAACACTTAACACACATATCAAGGCATCTAATGGTAATAAGAGAGGACTAATATTTGGTAATTTAAAGCCAAAGAAGCATGTTTTCAATCAAAGCACATAATTAGGAAGGCAAATGTAAAACCATGCAAATAGTATGAATAAGTGGGTAAAGAGTTGATAAAAACCACTCAATTGAGGACAAGATAAACCATAAAATAGTGGTTTATCAGTAATATATCCAAGAGGGATGAGATGCCCCAACAGATTATGCTTTTCTGTGAAATTTTTTTATGTTTGGGGCATTGACTTCATGGGTCAATTTCCAAACTCTAGTGGTTACCTTTATATACTGTTAGCTGTAGATTATGTTTCTAAATGGGTGGAAGCAATTCCTAGCCACACTGATGATGCTAACACTGTTATCTCTTTTGTTAGAAACCATATTATCTGTCGCTTTGGATCACCACGAGCAATCGTGAGTGATTAAGGCACTCACTTTTGTAACAGGAGACTAGCAGGACTACTAAAGAAGCATGGGATCGTTCACAAAGTGGCAACAGCTTACCATCCTCAGACCAATGGGCAAGCAGAGGTGTCTAACAGAGAAATAAAGCGCATTCTGGAGAAGATAGTAAAGCCTCATAGGAAGGATTGGAGCACCAGACTTGTTGATGCGCTCTGGGCGTATCGGACAGCGTACAAGACACCCATTGGGATGAGTCCCTTCCCCTTAGTGTATGGAAAGGCTTGCCACCTTCCAGTAAAGGTGGAACACAAGGCTTTCTGGTCTGTGCAGGAATGAAACATGGGATTTGAGAAAGCTGGTGCTGAAAGGAAGCTGCAACTGGTAGAACTGGAGACCCTTCGACTCGAAGCTTATGACAACTCCAGATTATACAAAGAAAAGGTGAAGGTTGTGCATGACAAGCATATCAAGAGAAGAGAGTTCAGACCTGGATATCTGGTTCTCCTCTACAAATCCAGGCTGAGGCTCATGCCAGGCAAGCTGAGATCCAGATGGGAAGGTCCCTACAGAGTGGAGAAAGCAGAGCCATATGGAGTCTTCCACCTGAGTCATCCTTCAAGCTCCAATTTCATCAAGGTCAATGGACATCGCTTAAAGCTTTATCATGGTGAGAAGATGAAGGAACACAAAGAGCTAGAGGTCTTCCTATTGGAAGATCCACCAACAGAAGCAGATTGAGCTTGTGGACCGTCCAACTTAAGGACGTTAAAGCAAAGTGCTGGGTGGGAGACAACCTACCATGGTATGATCGTTCTTTTCTCTATTCTTAGTTTTGTTTAGTGACTCTTCTCATGATTTCTGCATATAGTCTACATCTGCATCTGCATAAAAAAAGTGGCAAAAAGTGTGCCAATCACACAAGCATCACCACGCGCACGCGTCCCTCACGCGTGCGCATCATTTGAATATTTGGCATCTCACGCGTACGCGTCAATAACGTGCACGTGTGACCTAGGAAAATCGACGTAAAAAGGTGTCAGGCTGAAAGTTGTGATGGCCTGGTGCGGGAAGTGTGCCCGAGGCACTAAGTCACTCACGCGTACGCGTCCATGACGCGTACGCGTCCATGACGCGTGCGCGTCATTTTCATATTCTGGGCACTTACGTGTATGCGTCGATGACGCGCACGCGTCGTATACCATTTTGGCACACACCCCAAGACAAACAGAGAGTTGTGCGCGCGCAAGGCTGCCTTCGCTCGAGTAGCACAAGCACGGTCATGCGTACGCGTGACCGACGCCTACGCGTCGCTCCCCATTTACGCAACCCACGCGTACGCGTGGAGCACGCGTGCGCGTTACCCTCGCAACACCACCAGATCCCTGCGTCGCCACTTTTCTTATCTTTTCTTTTCCAATCCTAATTTCTTTCTTCTAACTTCTTTATTTCTCTTCTTTCTTCTTTATTCTCCATTCTTTTTCTCCTTCTTCTTTCTTTATTCTTTTCTTTCTCTCCCCCCTTCCATCATATTTTCTTCACCTCACATTCTCCATTACATCTCTTTGTCACCTTCTTCTCAAGGTTCTTTCTTTCTATTTTCTTTCTTCTTTCCTCATTATTTATTTATTTTTGCATTATTTTACTTGGTGTTAGAAATCTAATTGAGTAATTATTTTCTTCCATAATTGCTTGTGGATTATTAAGGAGTTATTTGACAATTATCACTATTTATTTTTGGGTTGCTTGCATGTTCAAATTTAATACTTTCAATACCATATTTACCATGCATACTAAGTGTTTGTGAAAAAGGCCGTATGGCATTGTGCATTTTTAATTATTCTATCCTTCTACTCTAATGCCTGTTTTTCACAAAACCCTTTCAATATTTTATTAATTGAATATAATTGTCAATACAAATGTGATTGTTAGTTTGTTACGAGTGATAATACATTTTAGCTTTTGATGCTTGATCTATGCTACTCATGCCTTTGCCGGCATTCTAAAAAACATCTTGCATTTACTTGCCATACTATGCACTTGCTATATTTCCATTGATGAACTGATCACATGTAGTCGCGACCATGTGTTAACGACATCTTTCTTTACCTTGGCATTGATTATTACTTGTATTGTCCTCCTCCTTGCTTTAACCTTGGCTTTACATGTTACTTTCCTTTTCCCTTTTCAAGATGGCCACCAAGAAGGGTAAAGAGAAAGCTGCTTCCAAACCACCGGCAAGGAGAGGAACAAAAAGAGCGCTAGTTGCGGAATCATCCTCAACATCAGTCAAGCCATCCACAAAGCGAGTCAAGAGGATCATCAAGGTCCATGAAACAGAGAAAGCCTTTACAGCAAGGGACACTGCGTGGTTCACTAACCGCTACTGTGAGCAGATGTTCCCCATCCTGGCTGAGCGAAACTACAACAATGAGCACCTACTCATCCTCCCTACCCACATTATTGAGTTTGTAGACCCCTGCATTGAGCACAGACAATGGAGATTCTTACGAAGACAGCCACGGCAGGTTAACCTTTCATGGGTAGTTGAATTCTACTCCAATTTTTACATGCCAACCCTGCAGTATGTCTATGTCCGTCAGAAGCAAGTCCCTATCTCTGAAGGGGCCATTCAACGAGCTTTAGATCTCCCTCCTGCCCCAGAAGGATTGGATGCATACCAAGAAGCCTCTATCAAACACCAGACATACCAATTCAACTGGGATGACGTCCTCAGAGTTATAGCACAACCTGGCAGCAGATGGATCTATGGATACCATCGATCCTAACCTAAGGGCATATTGGTTTCAGCACTTACCTTGGAGGCTCGAGTGTGGGCACAGATTATGTCCCACTACGTCTTTCTGAGCACTCACGAGTCCTCCTTCACTGCAGATATGGCTGTTCTCCTCTGGTGTATCCTTACAGACCAACCCCTCAACTTACCAAGACACCTCCGGCACGCCATAGGACACGTACAGATTGCGGGCAACCTACCCTTTTCCGCCTTGGTTTCAGATCTAGTCTCGGCAACCGGAGTCTCCTACAGAGCTGGGGACACCAAGACTATACTTCCGCGGGATAATCAGATTATCCCCAACGGGAAGTACATCAGACCTCCAGCAGCCACTATCAGTTGGACCGCAGACCCGGCCGGAGATACTCCTTCTCCTTCCATATCACAAGCACCCTCAACAAATCAGCTGCTCCTACAGATACTTCAGAGGTTGGACCGGCTTAACCGGCAGGCAAAGCAAATGGAGCGCCGTAACAAGCACCAATTTACATACCTCAAGGAGCTGATTGTTGGCAACCACCCACCTGAAGAAGAACCAGACACTCCGGACTCCACCTCACCTACAGCACCGGGAGCCATGACAATCCCGACAGTGGAGATGCTGTTACAAGCCCCCCTTTGTTCCTAATTGATGGCACCGAGGATGGTGCCAAGCTTTAAGTGTGGGGAGGTCGGTCAGTACCTGACTTCCGGAGGTAATCTCTTTTTCTTAACACCAATAGGTTATTTTTCTTTTGTTAGATAGAATAGATTGCATGATAATAATTGTTTGCATGTATGTTTGCTTGGTTAAAGTACTAAAATTCTTTTCAAGACTCTATTTTATAATATTTCACTAATTTAAATTAAAAACTTTTTTTTTGTTAAACTTGTTTGAAGACTGTAAATTGGAACATGAATTATAGCTAAGAACACATACCCAGTGAGATTTTTGAGCCTAATTGTATTGTTACATCATCTAACCATGATATTTTATTCTTTTGAAGTATATGTCAACGACATGGTAGCAAAGACAAAGTCCAACAGAAATCATATCAACGACCTAAAGAAAATCGTCCAACAACTCCGAATATACAACATGAAACTTAACCCATAAAAGTTTGCTTTTGGAGTGCACGACCGCAAATTTCTCATTTCATGCTAACCTACCGAAGTATAGAAGCCAATTCGGAAAAATGTAAAGCAATAATGGAAATAAGGAGCCCCAAGTCAATTGATGAGTGGATATTTTATACGTTTTTTGGCATCATTTTCATAGAGTTTTAGTTATGTTTTGTTTAAGTTTTATCATATTTTCAAAGGTTTTAGTGCAAAATTCACATTTTTGGATTACTTTGAGTTGTTGTGTTTTACTGTGATTTCAGGTATTTTCTAGCTAAAATTGAAGAGTTTTGGCAAAGTCTGATTCAGAGGCAAGGAAAGCGTAGCAGATGCTGTCAGATCCTGACCTCCGTGCATTCAAACGAGCATTTCTGGAGCTATAGAGGTCCAAATAACGCGCTCTCAATAGCGTTGGAAAGCTAACTTCTATAGATTTCCAGAAATATATAATAGTTTATACTTTTCTTCAAAGAAGCATGCACATTTGGGGTGTTGAATGCCAAAGAGCTACCCCCTAGCTGGCATTCAACGCCCCCAAAAGAGCCCTAAAGCTGGCGTTGAACACCAACCACCCCCTAGTGGACGTTCAATGCCCACCAAGAGTACAAGGCAGCGTGGATCATTCCTCTAATGGGCGTCCAACGCCCATTCCTCCAAGTGGACGCCAAGCTCAGCCTAAGAACTCAACTCAAGTGGGCCCACAAGTAGATTTCCGCACCTCTAGTCTATTCTATTATACTTTTGTACTTCTTAGTTACTAGGTTATTATATATAGAACAAAGATCACCCCTGTTAGAGATCTTTGCCCATTCGAACCTTTCACTATTGTCTTTTGCATGAAGCCTCGGGATAAGACTACATTGGATGGTGCAAGTAATGGTTCTCTGAAAAAGTACAAGACCGTAGATGAAGCGTGGCAACTGATCAGCGACTTAGCTGAGTCCATTCGGAATCACAGGCACAGGAACAACCACCCCAAGGCTGTTATAGAGGTTTTCTCTAGTAGTGAGACTACTGCCTTTACACAGGCTATATGTGAGATGACCAACCTACTAAAGCAAATATAGCTAAATCAACAACCTCAGCCTCCCTCACCACAACAAAAGTCAACAGTAGGTTTCTCAAAGAGTATGTAGAATATGTGCTGATTACACTCATTACACTGATGAGTGTCCGCAGCTCTAACAAGAAAACAACACCTTGGCAGCTACTCATAATTTCTATGACCGCCCGAATTAAGGATACAATCAACAAGGCGGCAATTACAACCAAGGTAAAAACCACAATCAAGGTTGGTAAGACAACTCCAACTAGGGGTGGAGAGATAATTCCAACCAAGGATGGAGGGACAACTACAACAGAGGAGGCAGAGACAACAATGGAAATCAGAGGTGGAACAACAACAACAGACAGCAGAACCAAAATAGATTAAGACACGTTACAACCATCACTGGCTCCAAATGATCAAGTGCCTAGCCATGAGCAGAAATTGGAATTAAAGCCCCTTCCACCCCACCTCAAGTATGCTTACCTTGAGGATAATCAAAAGCTCCCAGTTATCATTGCAAGAGAACTCACTTTCCAACAGGAGGAGCAACTGCTCAGTGTGCTGAGAAGACACAAGAAAGCAATTGGGTGGAGCTTGGCGGATATAGTAGGCATCAACCCTCAAGTTTGTGAGCACAGAATATGTTTAGAAGAGGGAGCAAGGCCTGTCCGTCAGCCTCAAAGAAGACTGAATCCCACCATCTTAGAAGTTGTCAAGAAAGAAGTGACTATGCTACTTAAAGCAGATATCATTTACCTCATCTCAGATAGTGAATGGGTCAGTCCAGTACAAGTGGTGCCCAAGAAGTCTGGAGTTACAACAGTAAAGAATGAGCATGGAGAGCTCCTGACAACTAGAGTGCAGAATTCATGGAGAGTTTGCATTGACTACAGGTATCTCAACTAAGCTACTCGCAGGGATCATTACCCCTTGCCATTTATTGACCAGATGCTTGATCGCCTGTCAGGTAAATCACATTACTGCTTTTTAGATGGTTATACAAGCTATTTTCAAATTCATATAGCTCTTGAAGATCAGGAGAAGACTACTTTTACATGTCCCTTTGGAACGTATGCATACAAAAGGATGCCTTTTGGCTTATGTAATGCACCGGCTACTTTCCAAAGATGCATGATGAGTATCTTCTCAGATCTTATTGAGAACTGTATGGAAGTTTTCATGGATAATTTTAGCGTATATGGTGATTCATTTAGCCTTTGCTTGGATAGTTTAGCTAGAGTATTAGACAGGTGTGTTAGTTCAAACCTTGTTTTAAATTTTGAAAAATGTCACTTTATAGTAAAACAAGGTATTGTAGGACATAGCAAGATTAAACTGAAATACCTCAAATAACATTAATTCAAAAGAGTAATCTGTAACATGGAAGAATTCATAAATTAAATTGCAAAAGTAAATAAAAGGGAATATTGAACCTGATAAAGAGATAATCCTGAAAGCGAATAAAATCCTAATTCTAAATCCTAATCCTAAAGAGAGGAGAGAGAGGAGAGAACCTCTCTCTAAACTAAATCTAAATCATGAAAACTAACTAAAGTGCAGACTCTCTCTAAACTACATCTAAATCATAATAATTGTGAATATGAAAGCTTCCTGATGAATGGATGCATTCTCCCACTTTATAGCCTCTAATATGTGTGTTCTGGGCTGAAAACTGGGTCAAAAATAGCCCAGAAATTGCTTCCAGTGATTTCTGTTACGTTCAGGTCGCAGGAAGGTGACGCGGAGGCGTGGATTGAAGTTCGCAGATGCGACACGGGCGCGTCATTCACACGTTCGCGTCGCCTAACGTTGGGGCAGCTATGGCAAATTATATATCAAATTGAAGCCCCGGACGTTAGCTTTCCAACGCAACTGGAACCGCATCATTTGGATCTCTGTAGCTCTAGTTATGACTGTTTGAGTGCAGAGAGGTCAGGCTGGACAGCTTTAGCAGTTCCTTCAGTTTCCTGTATTCCTTCCACTTTTGCATGCTTCCTTTCTATCTCATGCCAGGCAAGCTGAGATCCAGATGGGAAGGTCCCTACAGAGTGGAGAAAGCAGAGCCATATGGAGTCTTCCACCTGAGTCATCCTTCAAGCTCCAATTTCATCAAGGTCAATGGACATCGCTTAAAGCTTTATCATGGTGAGAAGATGAAGGAACACAAAGAGCTAGAGGTCTTCCTATTGGAAGATCCACCAACAGAAGCAGATTGAGCTTGTGGACCGTCCAACTTAAGGACGTTAAAGCAAAGTGCTGGGTGGGAGACAACCCACCATGGTATGATCGTTCTTTTCTCTATTCTTAGTTTTGTTTAGTGACTCTTCTCATGATTTCTGCATATAGTCTGCATCTGCATCTGCATAAAAAAGTGGCAAAAAGTGTGCCAATCGCACAAGCATCACCACGCGCACGCATCCCTCACGCGTGCGCGTCATTTGAATATTTGGCATCTCACGCGTACGCGTCAATAACGTGCACGTGTGACCTAGGAAAATCGACGTAAAAAGGTGTCAGGCTGAAAGTTGTGATGGCCTGGTGCGGGAAGTGTGCCCGAGGCACTAAGTCACTCACGCGTACGCGTCCATGACGCGTGCGCGTCATTTTCATATTCTGAGCACTCACGCGTATGCGTCGATGACGCGCACGCGTCGTATACCATTTTGGCACACACCCCAAGACAAATAGAGAGTTGTGCGCGCGCAAGGCTGCCTTCGCTCGAGTAGCACAAGCACGGTCATGCGTACGCGTGACCGACGCCTACGCGTCGCTCCCCATTTACGCGACCCACGCATACGCGTGGAGCACGCGTGCGCGTTACCCTCGCAACACCACCAGATCCCTGCGTCGCCACTTTTCTTATCTTTTCTTTTCCAATCCTAATTTCTTTCTTCTAACTTCTTTATTTCTCTTCTTTCTTCTTTATTCTCCATTCTTTTTCTCCTTCTTCTTTCTTTATTCTTTTCTTTCTCTCCCCCCTTCCATCATATTTTCTTCACCTCACATTCTCCATTACATCTCTTTGTCACCTTCTTCTCAAGATTCTTTCTTTCTATTTTCTTTCTTCTTTCCTCATTATTTATTTATTTTTGCATTATTTTACTTGGTGTTAGAAATCTAATTGAGTAATTGTTTTCTTCCATAATTGCTTGTGGATTATTAAGGAGTTATTTGACAATTATCACTATTTATTTTTGGGTTGCTTACATGTTCAAATTTAATACTTTCAATACCATATTTACCATGCATACTAAGTGTTTGTGAAAAAGGCCGTATGGCATTGTGCATTTTTAATTATTCTATCCTTCTACTCTAATGCCTGTTTTTCACAAAACCCTTTCAATATTTTATTAATTGAATATAATTGTCAATACAAATGTGATTGTTAGTTTGTTACGAGTGATAATACATTTTAGCTATTGATGCTTGATCTATGCTACTCATGCCTTTGCCAGCATTCTAAAAAACATCTTGCATTTACTTGCCATACTATGCACTTGCTATATTTCCATTGATGAACTGATCACATGTAGTCGCAACCATGTGTTAACGACATCTTTCTTTACCTTGGCATTGATTATTACTTGTATTGTCCTCCTCCTTGCTTTAACCCTTGGCTTTACATGTTACTTTCCTTTTCCCTTTTCAAGATGGCCACCAAGAAGGGTAAAGAGAAAGCTGCTTCCAAACCACCGGCAAGGAGAGGAACAAAAAGAGCGCTAGTTGCGGAACCATCCTCAACATCAGTCAAGCCATCCACAAAGTGAGTCAAGAGGATCATCAAGGTCCATGAAACAGAGAAAGCCTTTCCAGCAAGGGACACTGCGTGGTTCACTAACCGCTACTGTGAGCAGATGTTCCCCATCCTGGCTGAGCGAAACTACAACAATGAGCACCTACTCATCCTCCCTACCCACATTATTGAGTTTGTAGAGCCCTGCATTGAGCACAGACAATGGAGATTCTTACGAAGACAGCCACGGCAGGTTAACCTTTCATGGGTAGTTGAATTCTACTCCAATTTTTACATGCCAACCCTGCAGTATGTCTATGTCCGTCAGAAGCAGGTCCCTATCTCTGAAGGGGCCATTCAACGAGCTTTAGATCTCCCTCCTGCCCCAGAAGGATTGGATGCATACCAAGAAGCCTCTATCAAACACCAGACATACCAATTCAACTGGGACACCGTAACAAGCACCAATTTACATACCTCAAGGAGCTGATTGTTGGCAACCACCCACCTGAAGAAGAACCAGACACTCCGGACTCCACCTCACCTACAGCACCGGGAGCCATGACAATCCCGACAGTGGAGATGCTGTTACAAGCCCCCTTTGTTCCTAATTGATGGCACCGAGGATGGTGCCAAGCTTTAAGTGTGGGGAGGTCGGTCAGTACCTGACTTCCGGAGGTAATCTCTTTTTCTTAACACCAATAGGTTATTTTTATTTTGTTAGATAGAATAGATTGCATGATAATAATTGTTTGCATGTATGTTTGCTTGGTTAAAGTACTAAAATTCTTTTCAAGACTCTATTTTATAATATTTCACTAATTTAAATTAAAAACTTTTTTTTGTTAAACTTGTTTGAAGACTGTAAATTGGAACATGAATTATAGCTAAGAACACATACCCAGTGAGATTTTTGAGCCTAATTGTATTGTTACATCATCTAACCATGATATTTTATTCTTGTGTGTTTTCTTCTCTATAATTGTAATCTTTACTTTGTTCTTTTCTATATGTCCAATATTTAGTGTATTCACATGCTTGCATATGATTGAGGCCATGATTTGATTATTAGCTCACTTATCCCAAATAGCCTACCCCTTCAATTACCTTTGTTAGCCACCTTGAGCCTTTTAATCCCCATTCGTTCTATATTTTACCACATCACTAGCCTTAAGCGGAAAAACAATTAATTACCCTAATTGAATCTTTGGTTAGCTTAAAATAGAGATTGTATATGGGAAAACTATGGGAACATGGGTTAATAGAGAATGTGTTATGATAAAATATTAGGAATTTGGGTACCTACTCATGTGAGACCAGAAAAAAAAATTTAAAAATTCATGTGCATTGATATGTTATGTTTACTTTTATATTTTTAATAAAAAAAACCCCAAAAATATTCAATAAATAAATAAATAAATAAATATGGGGACAAAATTACCCTAATGTTAAGTTAATGAAAGATCAATGCATATGTGGTAAAATTAAAGAAAAAGTTTATGCATGAGTATGAGATGCAAAAATAGGAATTTTGGGTAGCTAGGCATGATTTAAGAAGTATATAGAGTGTGTATAGGTGAGATCTTAGGTTAGTCAAGGATTCAATTTATAGCTCACTTAGCCATACATATATCCTCACCCTTACCTTAGCCCCATTACAACCTTGAAAAGACCTCATCATGTTTGCATTGGTACATTAAATACTTGTTGATTGGTTAGGTAAAGAACAAAGTTTAGAAAGCATGACTAGAGAAGACTAGAGTGGATTACCCTATACACCTGAGTGATTAGAGTGCACATACACTACCAGTGAGAGTTCAATGCTTAATTCTATGTTCCCTGCTTTCATGAGCTGTTTACTTACAAGTCTACTTGTATTTACTGTATGATTTAAATTAGTGATATCTGATTTATGTTTGTCTTGAAGAACTTATTTACCTCTAACCAAGTATACAGAATCATCTTAGCATATAGTTGCATTCATACATAGGTTGCATTTCATGAGTCTTACTTTTCCCTATCTATTATTTTGATCTCCTTGAGCTTAGCATGAGGACATGCTAATGTTTAAGTGTGGGGAGTTTGATAAACCACTATTTTATGGTTTATCTTGTGCTCAATTGAGTGGTTTCATCAAGTCTTTGCACACTTATTCATACGAATTGCATGGTTCTACAATTCCTTCCTAGTTTTGTTCTATGATTGAAAACTTGTTTCCTAAGCCTTTAATTTATGTATTTTAATTCCCCTTTATACCATTTGATGCTGTGATCTGTGTGTTCAGTGTTTCAGGCTTTGTAAGGCTGGAATGGTTTAGAGGATGGAGAGGAAGCTTGCAGAAATGGAAGGAGCACAAGAAATAAAGGAGACAACCAGCGAGCATTGACGCGCATGCATGGCTCACGCGTGCACGCAATCTGGAGATTTTTACAGTGACGCATGCGCGTGGATTGGAGTTCTGCAAGACTAGGCGTGCGCGTGCTCGATGCGTATGCGTGACACGCGAAGATGACCAGCGATACGTACGTGTGCTTGAGGCGTACGCGTGACATGCGCGATCTGCAGAAATCACAAAAAATGCTGAAGGCGATTTTGGGCCGAGTTTGGACCCAATTTCTGGTCCAGAAACACAGACTAGAGCCAGGGATCAAGCAGAGACTCAGGACACATTCTCATTAGCGTAGTTTTAGTTTTAGTTTTGAATCTGAGAGAGAAATTACCCTTCCTCTAGGTTTTCTTTTACATTCACATATTTTTAGTTTTATGCTTTTGCTTTGGATATTGAGAAGAGTCATTACCTCTGTTGAAGTTATTATTCTAGTTTGTTTTCTTATTCCCTTACTCTTCCATATCCTTAATCTTTGTTCAGAGTTATAATTGGATTATTTTTAGAATTTATTAATGTAAAGGATTACTTTTATTTTTAATTAATTCTCAGTTTTGTTCATCGTGTCTTCCTTTTATTCCCTTTTTAATTCTGTGCAAGTAGTTTTTATGTCAATGGAGTAGACTCCCAACTTGACTTGGGGGTTGATTAAATGGAGACCCTAGAGTTGGAATGCTCAAGTGATTAGTTAAATTGGAAGTTGTTGGCTAATTCTCTATCTACTAACGCTAGACCTTCCCAAGGGAGAGGACTAGGATTTGCGAATAAGAGTTAGCTCAATCACTTTACTTTCCTTTATTTAGTAAGGGTTAACTAAGTGAAAACAACAACCTCTTTATACTACACTTGCGAGAATTCCAACAAGGACAGAACTTCTAATTAATCATTCTCCCAGTCAAGGCTTTTTATTCTGAATATATAAATCTCTTTTAAATTTCATTGCGTTAATTTACAATTATTTATTTCTTGTTATTCAACTCTCAAAAATTCTCGAAAAACTCCTGATTAATAAGATAGCACCCTTTTGTCAACTCGTTGGGAGAAGACCTGGGATTCATACTCCTAGTATTTTTACTCTAATTTTGTGACAACCTTTCTAAATTGATAAACGAATTTTTGCTGGTTAAGAACTATACTCGCAACGTATTTCTTATATTAATTTCTTAATTGGCTGATTTCTGCCCACATCAAAGATACAAGCAACTGATCAGGAGATGTCCTCCTGGCATGCTCTCAGAATGGACTATCCTAGGTATCTTCTATGATGGTCTCTCTAAATTATCCAAGATGGCATTGGACCACTCTACTGGTGGTTCACTCCACTTGAAAAAAATGCCTGAAGAGGCACAAGAACTCATTGAAATGGTTGCTAACAACCAATTTATGCACACTTTTGAGAGGAACCCTATAAACACTGGGGTAGCTCAGAAGAGAAGAGTCCTGGAGGTTGACACTCTAAATGCCATATTGACTCAGAACAAGATCTTGACTACCAACAGGTCAATATGATCTCTCAGCATTTGACTGGAATGCAAGTTGCAGCTAGCAGCACTCAAGAAGCTTCCTCTGATGGAAATGTTTATGATCCAGATCACCCCTTGATGGAAGAGGTTAACTACATAGAAAATCCTTCAGGGAATCCCAACACAGAACCTTATGGAAACACCTACAATCCATCATGGAAGAACCATCCCAACTTTTCTTGGAAGGATCAATAGAAGCCTCAACAAGGCTTTAATAACAATCAAGGTAGAAGAAACCAGAATAGGTTTAACAATAATAAACCATTCCCATCTTCTCATCCACATATGGAGACTTCTAAGCAGAGCCTCTCTGACTTAGCTACTATAGTCTCTAATCTCTCTCAGACAACTCAGTTTCATTACTGAAACAAGATCCTCCATCAAGAATATGGAGGTATAAATTGGTCAGCTGAGTAAGAAGCTCCCTGAGACCTCTCCCAACACTCTCCCAAGTAACACTGAAGTAAACCTAAGAGAAGAGTGCACGGCCATCATTGTAGAAGTGGAGGCCGAATCTGACGGGGGTGCTTTAGCGTTGAACGCCAGTAAGGGAATCCCTACTAGGCGTTCAACGCCCAAGGAGGAACCATCATTGGCGTTGAACGCCGGCAATGGAGTAGATGCTGGGCATTCAACACCCAAGAAGGGACAAGTTCTGGCATTGAACGCCACTATGGGAATAGCTGGGCGTTCAAAGCCCACTAAAGACTTCCCTATTAAAGAATTGATGGAAACCAAAGCTCATGAGGAAACCATAAAGGTTCCCTTAAATGCCTGGTTGAAGATTATAGAATCTGAAGAATATTCCTCCTCTGATGAGGAAGAGAAAACTATGGAAGAGCAGGTTGCCCGATACCTAAGAATTCTGATGAAGTCAGCAGAAACTACCTCAGAAGAAGCCAGACCCCAGATGCTTCCTAATTCCTTGCACCATAGGAACAATCACTTTTGAGAAGGCTTTATGTGACTTAGGGTCAAGCATAAATCTCATGCCACTCTCTGTAATGGAGAAGGAATCTTTGAGGTGCAAGCTGCAAGAATCCCATTGGAGATGGCTGACAAGTCACTGAAAAAGGTATATGAATTGGTAGAGGATGTCTTAGTAAAGGTTGAAAACCTTTACATCCCTGCTGATTTCATAATCTTAGATACTGGAGAAGACGAGGATGAATCCATCATCCTTGGAAGACCCTTCCTAGCTACAGCCAAAGCTGTGATTGATGTAAAAAAAGGAGAACTAGTCCTGCAATCGGATGAGGACTATCTTGTGTTCAAAGTTCATAAATCTCACTCTACCTCAGTTGGAGAAGGTACAACTAAAAAGCATGAAGTGCTTCAACCACTCCTCTCAGTGCAGAGTTATATAGAGCCTGATAAACCCCAATTTTGTGGTTTATCTTATGCTTAATTTAGGAAATTTTATCAACTTATCTCACATTTATTCAATGAAATAGCATGGTTTGTAATTCTCCCTAAATTTGTATCTAAGTGTGAAAACATGCTTTTTAGGCCCTTAAATTGATAAATTTAATTCACTTTAATTCCATTCGGTACCTTGATATGTTTGTTGAGTGATTTCAGATTCATAAGGCAAGTATTGGATGGAAGAAGTGAAGAGAAAAGCATGCAAAGTGGAGAATTCATGAAAAAATGAGCATTTAGAGAATTGAGGGCCACGCGCACGCGTCACCCACGCGTACACGTGAGAAGAGATTTGCAAGCCACTAATGCGTGAGCATCTTATCTACATTTTTCTTGTGAATTTGCACTTGAATTGTTAAGTTTAGTCAATAATTAATACATTTTAGCCACTATGAATGCTACTTTGAGTTGTGTGCAATTCTGTTTATTTCAGGTAGCATTTTGGACAGATTTCGCGAAATTTAAGCCAAGGCTAGAGAATGGAGAAAACGAAGAATTATTGCTGACCACTCCATGCTGAACTTGGAATTTTCCAAGTTCAACGTGGAACTAATCCTCCATTCAGGTAATTCGACCTTGTCCACGCTGAACTTGGGATTCTCCAAGTTCAACGTGGAATTCAATCACAAGGGAGGAAGCACGCATGTCACCACGCTGAACTTGGGAATTTCCAAGTTCAGCGTGGGCTGGAAATTTCCAAGTTCAGCGTGGATCCTGATAATATCAGTGGTCCCCAATCTTCTTCCAAAGGCTACACGCAGAATTTAATTAATTTTTTATTAAACTTTTATTATTTTTATAATTAGGAAAAGATATTATTTTAGTTTTAGGAAATATATTTTATATTAATTAGGATTAGATATAAAAGGAAAAAGAATCAGCCCTTCGGACTTCTCTCTTCTCTTCTACCTCATTTCGCAATTTACAGTTTTTCAGAATCCTAATTTTTCTCTCTGAACCATGAGCAACTAAACCTCCACTGTTAAAGTTAGGAGCTCTGTCTATTGTATGGATTGATACTATTATTTTTCTATTTTAATTCATGTACTGATTTATAATTCAAGAATTGTTTTCGTTCTTTATCTTATGAATTTGGGTGGAACGGAAGTATGACCATTGTTCTAATTGAGTTCTTGTATAACTTGGAAAAGCTCTTTACTTGAACAAGAGCTTGAAGACAATTTCTCCTAAACTTCTAATTATATGAACTTAACTGGATACGTGACATATAATCCTTTTCTATTTGGGTAATTAGAGTTTTTGTGGCACATAAACTAGAATTGAACTTCATCCTCTAATTGGAATTAAGTGACCAAGGAATTAGCGGTTGATGAAATTTAGAGTAGACTAAGAAGGTCTAAGGAATTAGGGCTTAGTCATATATAGTTTTCCATGAATTGAATCTTGCATGATTAAAATCGTTAGTAAGAAAAGTCAATCCAAAAAATAGATACCTCTGAAGCCTTAACTGTTTCTCCATACATATTTCACAACCTTTTTACTACTTGCTTTATTAATTTTCTGAATTTACTGTTAATGCGTTTGAACTCTTAAAACATCATTTTCTGCTTGTCTAACTAAGTAAATTAATCAACCATTGTTGCTTAGTCCATCAATCCTCATGGGATCGACCCTCATTCACTTGAGGTACTACTTGGTACGACCCGGTGCACTTTCCGGTTAGTTTGTGGTTATAAATTCCGCACCAACCACGCACACGCGTGACGCTGATCACGTGACCTCATTAAAGTGAATTCGCTGGGGGCGATTTCTGAGCTTCCCAGGCCCAAATCCAACTCGTTTCTGAGGCTATTTCATGCAGAATTGAAGATTGGACAAAGGGAGAGCAATTAATTTTAGGTTAGCATCATGTAGGTTAGTTTTCTAGAGAGAGAAACTCTCTTTTCTCTCTAGAATTAGGGTTCTCAGGTTAATTGCATCTTAGATCTAGGTTTAATTTCTTGTTCTCATCTAGTTTTCTTTACAATTTCTTGTTCCTACACTTTCATTCTCTTAGTTTGTAGTGTTAATTTTCCTTTTGTTTCTTTTATGTTGATGAACTCTTGTTGGATTTGGTTCTCTTTTTAATGAAATTTATGTTTTATGTTCCTTTATTGTTTAATTGAGTTGTTGTTATTGTTTCCTTGCAATTGGGTAGTTGTAGATTTATATTTCTTGCAATTTTATCATGTTTTTCTTTTATGCCTTCCAAATGTTTGACAAAATGCTTGGCTTAGGTTTAGAGTATCTTTTTGAGCATTCTTGGCTTGGAAAGAGAAATTAGGCAATCTTGAGTCATTAATACCCAATTTAGATTGGTGACCTAGAGTTGTTAGTTAATATTGTTTCTATTAATGCTAATCTTTTACTAATTCAATTAGTAAGTTGATTAGGACTTTTGGATTGAGATTAACTAGTTTTATTTGACTTTCTCTCGTGTGAAGATAATATTGTACCTTCTTCCATTGTTGGAGATGACAAAATAGGATAAATTCTTGTTAATTATTGTTATTAGTGACTAGGATAGAAAGCCTATATTCTCAATCATTGCCATGAATGTCTCTCTTTATTAATTGCTTTATTCTCTTGCCATTTATTTTCTTGCCCTTTTACCAAATCAAACCCCCCGTGTTCCTTCATAGCCAATAATTGATCACTTCATTGCAATTCCTTGTGAGACGACCCGAGGTTTGAATACTTAAGTTAATTTTCATTGGGGTTTGTACTTGTGATGACTAAACATTAAAATTTGATGTGAGGATTGATTGTCGGTTTGGAGCTATACTATCAACGGAATTATTTGTGTGAAATTCCGAACCGGTATAAATCCTCATTATCAGAGCCCCTAGATACCAATTTTAAGTTTGGAGGGACTAAGAAGAAGGTACCTAAAGGTTGGAGGGACAAGAAGATTCCCACTGAAGGCCTCTCACCTGGCATGAGAGTTGTCTTCACTGACAATCCAGTCATTCCACACACAGTGAACCGGATACTATCTCTAGAGCATGTGGAGCTCATCCATGAGAGCACAGGAAGGAAATTCACTATACGAGGTGAAATTCTGAGCCCCTATCTATCTCCGTAAAGGAGCTAACTGTCAAGGTAGTGACGTTAAAGAAGCGCTTGTTGGGAGGCAACCCATCAATAATTAGAGTTTTCCTGTTTTTCTTTAAGTTTATTTAAGTTATATCAGTTTAATTTTCATATTTGTTTCTTTAAGTTGTGATCATGTGCAGTAGTTAGAACAGAAATAGAGACACTCAGAACTGGAAACAGAACACCGTGGAGTAAGCCCTTTTCTAGCGTTGAACGCCAGACAAGGAGGTAAGAAAGGCGTTCAACGCCTCAAATGGGTAAGAAAGTTGGCGTTGAACGCCAAGAGAGGAGTCCCAACTGGGCGTTCAACGCCCAAGAAGAACAGCATTGCTGGCGTTGAACGCCAGCCAGGGAGAAGGGGTTGGGCGTTCAACACCCTAAAAGAGGCAGAGGCCTAGCGTTGAACGCTAGGATGGATGTCCCCAATGGGCATCCAACGCCCTATATGGAGCATGCAGCTGGTGTTGAACACTAGCTAAGGAGCAAGAGCTGGGCGTTCAACGCCCACAAGGGGGAAGGGAATTCGAATTTCCTAGCCTCTCAGGACTAGTAGGTCTCACAGAATCTCCACCTACCCCACCTTCTTCTCTCTCTTACTTTCACTCTTCCCCACACACTCTTCCCCATAAACCCTCAACTAATCACATCCATTTATCTTCCCAACACCCTTCATCACTACTATCCATCCATTCCCACCAACCATACCCACTTCAAATTCAAAACTTTCCCTCCCAATTCCCCCATTCCATAACCAAACCCTATCCCAAACCCCCCTATAAATACCCCCTCCATTACCCCTTCATACCTACACATACATAAACCTCATACACAATAAGCCCCCCACACTTGGCGGAACCCCTCTCTCCCTCTTTCTCCACTCATTCTCTTCTTCTTCTTCTACTCTTTTCTTCATATTTTGCTCGAGAACGAGCAAAATTTTTAAATTTGGTGTTGGAAAAGCCTTACTTTTTTCTTTTCATTCACACTTATGGCACCCAAAGTAAGAGAATCCTCTAGAAAGAGGAAAGGAAAAGCCATAGCTTCTACCTCTGAACCTTGGGAAAGGGAGAGATTCATCACTAAGGCTCATCAAGACCACTTCTATGAAGTAGTGGTAAAGAAGAGGGTGATTCCTGAAGTCCCCTTTAAGCTCAAAAGGAATGAGCACCCGGAGATCCAACAAGAAATCCGGAGAAAAGATTGGGAAGTTCTGACCAACCCTATCTAGAAAGTTGGAATCTTAATGGTGCAAGAATTCTATGCCAATGCTTGGGTCACTAAAAACCATGATACTAGTGTGAACCCACATCCCAAAAATTGGCACACCATGGTCCGAGGGTGTCTCTTGAACTTCATCCCGGAAAGTGTAAGGTTGGAGCTTAATCTACCACTAATGCAAGAAGACCCACATCCTTACACTAGAAGAGTCAATTTTGATCAAAGGCTGGACCAAGTCCTTCCAGACATTTGTGTGAAAGGAGCACAATGGAAGAGGGATGCTCAAGGCAAGCCTATCCAACTAAGAAGGCTTGACCTCAAGCCCGTAGCTAGAGGATAGTTGGAATTCATCCAACGCTCTATCATCCCTACAAGTAACCGGTCCGAAGTGACCATTGACCGAGCCATCATGATTCATTGTATCCTGCTTGGGAATGAGGTGGAGGTACATGAGGTGATACCTCAAGAGCTATACAAGGTGGCAGAAAAGCCATCCAGCTAAGCAAGGTTGGCATTCCCTCACCTCATATGTCACTTATGCAATTTAGCTGGAATTGTCATAGAAGGAGACATCCCCATTGAGGAGGACAAGCCCATCACTCAAAGAAGGATGGAGCATGTTAGAAAGCCAGCACATGAAGTACAGCAAGAGCGTGTGGAGCCTCCTCAACAAAAAATCCCTGAGATACCTCAAGGGATGCATTTTCCTCCCCAAGGTTATTGGGACCAATTGAATACTTCTCTAGGAGAATTGAGCACTAACATGGATCAGCTGAGGATGGGACACCAAGGGCATTCCACCATCCTCCATGAAATAAGAGAAGATCAAAGAGCTATGAGGAAAGAGCAACAGAGACAAGGACGTGACATAGAAGAAATCAAGCGCTCCATTGGATTCTCTAGAGGGAGCAGTAGTCGCCATCACTAAGGTGGTCACGTTCCATTGCCCTTTTGCTTATGTTATTTTTCTGTTTTTCATTGTATTTCATTGTCTATTTTCTGTTTCTAAGTGCACGATCATCTATATTTATGTCTTGAAGGTGTCAAGTAAAAAGCTTGAGACTGAGCAGTTAAAGTCGTGATCCAAAGCAAAGAGTGTGCTTAAGAACTCTGAACACCACTTTCTGGGGATTCTAGCAAAGTTGAATCACAATCCAATTGGGTTCACCCAGTTAAGTATTTGTGGCGTTTATGTATTCGGTGGTAATACTGGAAAACAAAACGTTTAGGGTCACGGCCAAGACTAAAAAAGAAGTTGTGTTCAAGAATGAATAAAAAAAACTAAACTAGGAGAATCAATAATATCATTCGGATTCTGAGTTCCTAAGGATGCCAATATTTCTGAGCTTCAAAGGAAAGTGAGATGCCAAAACTATTCAGAAGTAAATAGTTACAAGCCCCACTCATCAATTGGAACTGAGCTTCATTGAAAACTCTGAGATTTATTATATCTTTCTATTTCCTTTTAATCCTAATTTGTTTTGGTTGCTTGGGGACAAGCAACAGTTTAAGTTTGGTGTTCTGATGAGCGGATATTTTATACGCTTTTTGGCATCATTTTCATATAGTTTTAGTTATGTTTTGTTTAAGTTTTATCATATTTTCATAGGTTTTAGTGCAAAAGTCACATTTTTGGATTCTACTTTGAGTTTTTGTGTTTTACTATGATTTCAGGTATTTTCTAGCTGAAATTGAAGAGTTTTGGCAAAGTCTGATTCAGAGGCAAGGAAAGCGTAGCAGATGCTGTCAGATATTGACCTCTGTGCATTTAAATGAGAATTTCTGGAGCTACAAAGGTCCAAATGACACGCTCTTAACGGCGTTGGAAAGATAACATCCAGAGCTTTCCATCAATATATAATAGTTTATACTTTGTTTCGAAGAAGCCTGCCCATTCTGGGTGTTGAATGCCAAGGAGCTACCCCCTAGCTGGCGTTCAACGCCCCAAAGGAGCCCCAAAGCTAGCGTTGAATGCCAACCACCCCCTAGTGGGTGTTCAATGCCCACCAAGAGTACAAGGCAGCGTGGATCATTCCCTTAATGGGCATCCAATGCCCATTCCTCTAAGTGGACGCCAAGCTCAGCCCAAGAACTCAACTCAAGTGGGCCCACAAGTGGATTTTCGTACCTCTAGTCTATTCTATCATACTTTTGTACTTCTTAGTTACTAGGTTATTTTATATAGGAAAAAAGATCACCCCTATTAGAGATCTTTGCCCATTTGAACCTTTCACTATTGTCTTTTGTACAATATGAGCAACTGAACCTCCTAGGTTAAGGTTAGGAGCTCTGCTGATTCTTATGGATTAATAATATCACTATTCTATTTCAATCTATGCTTGATTCCATTCTAAGATGTATCTTCGTTCTTCATCCTAATGAATTGGGAGCGTAACTTGACCGTCATCCCTATTCTACATGGGTTCTTGCGACTCCTTGATGGGATAGTATTGAACCATAAGCTTGATTATACATCTCTTAGACGGCTAATCCACGACTTCGTTGGGGACTTGGAGACATCAGTTCAGCCGAGGTAGGGGCGATTAGGGCCTTTGTGGTATAGGCTAGAATCATAAAGCGTCATTCTCCGATCTGAAAGATCTGACCTTGTCTGTGGCATTTTGAGTAGGATCATCAGAGATTGAACTGCTAGAGCTTCACCTTCGTTCAGATTGGATGACCATTGACACCGGCGTTTAATCTGAAGCAGAAGAGATTAATGACCATTGACCCTGGCATTAATCACCTACAGCTTGCCATGGAATGAATCATCAGAAGTTGAAGTAGACAGTGAGAAAAGTTGATCCAGAAGGAGGAAGCATCTCCGAAGCCTTAATCGTTCTCTTATCATTGATTTCACACTAACCCAGTAACACTTTATTTATTCTGTTTTTATGCATTTTTCACAACTATCAACTTTTCTAATCGCTTGACTAAGATCTACAAGGTAGCCATTGCTTGCTCAAATTAATAATCTCCGTGGGATTCGACCCTTACTCACCTGAGGTATTACTTGGACGATCCGGTGCACTTGCCGGTCTATCTGTGCGAATATTGCGGAGTCAATTTTGCACACCATCAATCAAAGAAGTTCAACAACTTACTGGCCGTTTAGCATCACTATCACATTTCCTACCTTGGATAGCAGACCATTCACACCACTTCTTTAAAACATTAAGAAAGCAAAAAGAATTGATATGGTCAGAAGAATGCGAGTGAGCATTCACTGAACTCAAGGCCATACTATCTTCACCACCAATCCTCCAGAAACCAAAACCTGGTAAACCCCTCTATCTATATTTATCTGTCACTAATCATGCTATTAGCTCTGTCTTGATAATAGAAATAGGTAAGCAGCAACAACCAGTATATCTCATCAATAAATCTCTACAAAATGCCAAACTCAGGTACTCAAGACTAGAACAATTAGCCTTAGCTCTTGTCACAACAGCGAGATGTCTGTGACATTATTTTCAAAGTCACACCATCATAGTTCGGACAGAGCACCCCCTTAGACAGATCCTAACTATCAGAAGTCACGCTTCCGGCTGCGCTACTCTGATAGCAAGAAGTATTACGACTACTTTACATACTAAATATTAAAATAGGAGCCTGTGGCTCAACACCGTATCGCTAATCACTTTATAAACTGGGAATACATACTTCATCTAAAATAAACAAGCAAGCATAGATTCATATACAAGACTTCTTACATAGTATCTTATAATATATATATATATATATATATATATAACATACAACTCCTATCCCTCTTACAAAATTGTAATAACAAAGACGAAGGAAGAAAATAATCTAATTAATACAACCACATATAAACCAAACGCAGTATAACTCTTCTTAGTGCTTCTTCATTCGGTTCCTGAAAAGTAAAGCTGTAGGGGGGTGAGAACCAAACCACACGGTCTCACCATGGAGTTTCAAAGTTGTCATAAGAAGATATTTAATAGAAAAACTGTTTTCAAGCTCAGTGATTATCATTGCCTTATGAATCTTTTAAAAAACCAATAGGTAATCGTTCAAAACCTTTTCAAAGAAACAATGTTTAATCTTTCAGAAATCCGAAACCTTTCCTTTCTTATAAGAAAATCTCAATCAGAAACCAACCACGCAATCAAAAAACACAATCATTAATTCAGCACCAGAGTTAAATCTTAAATGTAGCACGCCAAAACAAACACAGGCAAGGCAGACAAGGAAAGCACAAGTAGGCAGCAGTTACAGCAAATAGTTCAAGTAGCAGTTACGAACAGTTTAGCAATTAGGCAAACCAAAACAAGTTCAAACTCAAGCAAAGCATACAAATTCATATGATGCATGCCTGTCCTATGGCTGATGAGGCTCATCTGTCGGTTATCCAGCCAACCCGACAAGTCTGAATTGTACTTAGACTGTCCCCCGACGTGCATCCCCAAGAGTCTATGCATAGCTTTTTCTCAAATAATCAATATTACTCAATGGGGGTAACATTCCCGGGAATTTATATAGTGCCTGGTCACACACTTACGTCGTAGGGTCAACAGAGTATCGAGTCTTCAACATGGTACGCGTGGTGGCAAGCCACGGCACTTAATCCAGGGAATCTCGTATCTCAGATATTTCAAATTCATAAGCCATATAAATAATTCATTCATCATTCATCAATATCTGAGCCATTCTCAATATCATCATCATTCGTTAATCCATATCCCATTTCCAAATTCATTCAAAAATCATATTTCAAATCAATCCTCATTATCTCTTTTTTCCGTTTCGTTCACTAACAATTCTCAATCCAAAACAAATTTTTCTTTGATAAATGAAGTAATCTTAAATCATATAATGCTTAAAATTAAACCTTTTAAAATAACTACTTCAAATGAAACTTCTAATTTTATAAAATTCGGCAGCATCTTCGCTAAAACTCGGATTCTGCCACCCTTTTCGGGTCCCATCCAAACATTTCTCAAACCTTTTCCAAACCTCAATCATTTTCCAAGATTCAGCTAGTTCCAATATCAGATTATTTTCAAAGCGAATCGGTGCCCATAATAAATCTCTTTTTAAAATCAAACCAGCTCAAATACTAAATCATTTATAAAGACATTTATAAAGTCACTAACACAAAATTAAACCATTTCCAAAGCCAATTCCTTTACATCATCAAAAATAGCTTCAAAACCAAGAAAAGCCATTTTTCATAATAATCAACTAAATAACCTTTCAAACTAATTTTTTTCAGCAATCACAAACTACTCAAGAAATCAGTCATTCAGTCCAGCAAACAACCACATTTAGAAGACAATTATAATCACAGGCATATGTTCTCTCACTTTAATATCTATTTATCACAACTCTGTAATATAAATTAGATTTTAAGAAAAACTCCTACCTCGATAAGTCGGAACACATAGCCCAAACGCCTCACAGAGTTCCTTTCGCCTCAGCCAAATTGACGACAACCAAAACCTCGGCTCTGCTTGCTCTCTCAAAAGCAGAAACAGCTTCAAACGCCACAAACAAACTCGGATTCTGACTCCTAAAACCATCAACATCACAAATACTTTATTAAACGAAACAAAACACTAACGCAGGGACTTTCGACAAAGAAATACTTACTGAACTAGTGAAACAAAGCAGCCGCGAACTCCGAGCATGACATGCAAGCATCGATATACAACCCTATGGCAGACAATGCCACAGCATAAAATAACAGAATACTGACTAAAAGGCTTTTAAAAATGAAAATGTTTTCCGCAACAAAGGAAGAGTGACTAAACCGAGTAGCGGCAGCTCTGATAGTGGTCCTGGCAACACCCAGGCTACACTCGGTGACCAGAACGGCAGCAACGACGGTGCAGTAGTTCAAAACAACAAGCAGCGGCGGCGAACGACTAAAATAAACATGCAGTGATGATAAAGGTTCCCGAAATTCAAAAGAACATAAACTAAACTTTAAAACCCTTACCGACAGTGCGTTCTCCGACGGCAAAGGCGGCGGTGGTTCCCGGAACCGCGATGCACAGTGGACAGCGTCCTTTTCCTCCTCCGAAAGCGACACCCACGGTGGCCACCTCCCTGTTCTCTCTCATTCCCGTTCGAGCTCACCTTTCCGGCAAACCCAACGGCGGCAGCAGCGGCTCAACAGCTCGGCGACAGGATCATCATCAAAGACGGTTAGGCAGCGATGGCTTCGCGATGAGGGCGCGACTGGGCACAATGGCAGCGCGCGGTTTCCTCCTTCGTGTCTCTCTCTCTCTTGCCTCAGATCTGATCCGCGACGGTGGCTTCGAGGCAGGTCGGCGGCGACGCATGGCGCAGTGGCGGCGACTTCTTCCTTGGCTCCCTTGCGCGGCAGTTCGAGC
>NC_029793.2:121761884-121765088 GCF_000816755.2 Arachis ipaensis
AGCTGTAGGGGGGTGAGAACCTAACCACACGGTCTCACCATGGAGTTTCAAAGTTGTCATAAGAAGATATTTAATAGAAAAACTGTTTTCAAGCTCAGTGATTATCATTGCCTTATGAATCTTTTAAAAAACCAATAGGTAATCATTCAAAACCTTTTCAAAGAAACAATGTTTAATCTTTCAGAAATTCGAAACATTTCCTTTCTTATAAGAAAATCTCAATCAGAAACCAACCACGCAATGAAATAACACAATCATTAATTCAGCACCAGAGTTCAATCTCAAATGTAGCACGCCAAAACAAACACAGGCAAGGCAGACAAGGAAAGCACAAGTAGGCAGCAGTTACAGCAAATAGTTCAAGTAGCAGTTACGAACAGTTTAGCAATTAGGCAAACCAAAACAAGTTCAAACTCAAGCAAAGCATACAAATGCATATGATGCATGCCTGTCCTATGGCTGATGAGGCTCATCTGTCGGTTATCCAGCCAACCCGACAAGTCTGAATTGTACTTAGACTGTCCCCCGATGTGCATCTCCAAGAGTCTATGCATAGATTTTTCTCAAATAATCAATATTACTCAATGGGGGTATGATGAGCGGATATTTTATACGCTTTTTGGGGTTAATTTCATATAGTTCTTAGTATGTTTTAGTTAGTTTTTAGTTTATTTTCATTAGTTTCTAGGCAAAATTCATATTTCTGGACTTTACTATGAGTTTGTGTGTTTTTCTGTAATTTCAGGTATTTTCTGGCTGAAATTGAGGGAGCTGAGCAAAAATCTGATTCAGGCTGAAAAAGGACTGCTGATGCTGTTAGATTCTGACCTCTCTGCACTCGGAATGGAATTTCTGGAGCTACAATAGTCCAAATGGCGCGCTTCTAATTGCGTTGGAAAGTAGACATCCAGGGCTTTCCAGCAATATATAATATTCCATACTTTGCTCAAGGATAGACGACGTAAACTGGCATTCAACGCCAGTTCCATGTTGCAGTCTGGCGTCCAGCGCCAGAAACAAGTTACAAGTTGGAGTTCAACGCCAGAAACAGGTTACAACCTGGCGTTGAACGCCTAAAACATCCCATGCATGTGAGGAGCTTAAGTTTCAGCCCCAGCACACACCAAGTGGGCCCCAAAAGTGGATTTCTGCACCATTTATCATAGTTTACTCATTTTCTGTAAACCTAGGTTACTAGTTTAGTATTTAAACAACTTTTAGAGATTTATTTTGTACCTCATGACATTTTAGATCAAAACTTTGTACCTTTTGACGGCATGAGTCTCTAAACTCCATTGTTGGGGGTGAGGAGCTCTGCTCTGTCTCGATGAACTAATGCAAGTATTTCTGTTTTCCATTCAAACATGCGTGTTCCTATCTAAGATATCCATTCGCACTTCAATATGAATGTGATGAACGTGACAATCATCATCATTCCTCCACGAATGTGTGCCTGACAACCACTTACGTTCCATTGTAGAATGAATGAATATCTCTTAGATCTCTTAATCGGAATCTTTGTGGTATAAGCTAGATTGATGGCAGCATTCAAGAGAATTCGGAAAGTCTAAACCTTGTCTATGGTATTCCGAGTAGGATTCAGGGATTGAATGACTGTGACGATCTTCAAACTCGCGAGTGCTGGGCGTAGTGACAGACGCAAAAGGATAGTAAATCCTATTCCGGTATGATTGAGAACCTGCAGATGATTAGTCCATAGATTGCTTCAAGCCAACAATCTCCGTGGGATCGATCCTTACTCACGTAAGGTATTACTTGGACGACTGATGAGCGGATAATTTATACGCTTTTTGGCATTGTTTTTAGTATGTTTTTAGTAGGATCTAGTTACTTTTAGGGATGTTTTCATTAGTTTTTATGTTAAATTCACATTTCTAGACTTTACTATGAGTTTGTATGTGTTTCTGTGATTTCAGGTATTTTCTGGCTGAAATTGAGGAACTTGAGCAAAAATCATATTCAGAGGTCGAAGAAGGACTGCTGATGCTGTTGGATTCTGACCTCCCTGCACTCAAAATGGATTTTCTGGAGCTACAGAACTTGAAATGGCGCGCTTCCAATTGCGTTGGAAAGTAGACATCCAGGGCTTTCCAGCAATGTATAATATTTCATACTTTGCCCAAGTTTAGACGACACAAACCGGCGTTCAACGCCAGCTCTCTGCCCAATTCTGGCGTCCAGCGCCAGAATCAAGCTGCAAAGTGGAGTTCAACGCCCAAACTGGCACAAAGGCTGGTGTTCAACTCCAAGAATGACCTCTACACGTGCAACACTCAAGCTCAGCCCAAGCACACACCAAGTGGGTCCCGGAAGTGGATTTATGCATCAATTACTTACTTCTATAAACCCTAGTAGCTAGTTTATTATAAATAGGACATTTTACTATTGTATTAGACATCTTTGAATCTTTGGAATCATCTTTGGACACCTGGTTCTTAGATCAGAGGGGCTGGCCATTTGGCCATGCCTGGACCTTTCACTTGTGTATTTTTAACGGTAGAGTTTCTACACTCCATAGATTAAGGTGTGGAGCTCTGCTGTTCCTCAAAGATTAATGCAAAGTACTACTGTTTTATATTCAATTCACTTGTTCCACTTCTAAGATATTCATTCGCACTTCAACCTGAATGTGATGAACGTGACAATCATCATCATTCCCTATGAACGTGTGCCTAACAACCACTTCCGTTCTACATTAGATTGAATGAGTATCTCTTAGATCTCTTAATCAGAATCTTCGTGGTATAAGCTAGATTGATGGCGGCATTCATGAGGGTCCGGAAAGTCTAAACCTTGTCCGTGGTATTCCGAGTAGGACTCTGGGATTGAATGACTGTGACGAACTCCAAACTCGCGAGTGCTGGGCATAGTGACAGACGCAAAAGGATAATAAATCCTATTCCAGTATGATCGAGAACCTCCAAGATGATTAGCCATGCAGTGACAGCGCATCGGACCATTTTCACAAAGAGGAATAGGATGTAACCAACGACAAGGGTGATGCCTCCAGACGATTAGCCGTGCTGTGACAGAGCATTTGGACCATTTTTCCGAGAGAGATCGAAAGTAGCCATTGGCACCGGTAACATCCTTACAAAAAGCCAGCCATAGAAAGGAGTAAGATTGATTGGATGAAGATAGCAGGAAAGCAGAGGTTCAGAAGAACGAATGCATCTCCATACA
>NC_029793.2:121765119-121767436 GCF_000816755.2 Arachis ipaensis
AAAATTAGATTTGACTTTTTCAAAAATTTTTAAAATCTAGTTGTTTTTATGAGTCAAATCAAATTTTCAATTTAAAAAAAAATCTTATCTTTCTTAAAATCTTTTTTTCAAAAATCAAATCTTTTTTTCAATTTTTTTAGTTATTTTCGAAAATTTTAAAAATATTTTTCAAAAATCTTTTTCTTATTTTTATATCAAATTTTCGAAAATAACAAATAACAAATAATGTTTTGATTCAAAAATTTCAAGTTTGTTACTTACTTGTTAAGAAAGATTCAAACTTTAAGTTCTAGAATCATATCTTGTGATTTCTTGTGAATCAAGTTATTAATTGTGATTTTAAAAATCAAATCTTTTTTTTTTCAAAAAAAAAAAGAAACTAATTTTTATCGTATCTTTTCAAAAATATCTTCTTATCTTATCTTTTTCAAAAATATGATTTCAAAATATCTTTTCTAACTTCCTAACTTCTTATCTTTTCAAAATTTGTTTCAACTAACTAACAAACTTTTTGTTTGTTTCTTATCTTTTTCAAAACTACCTAACTAACTCTCTCTCTCTAATTTTCGAAAATATCTTCCCTCTTTTTCAAAAATTTCTTTTTAATTAACTAATTATTTTATTTTTTTATTTGAATTTTCGAAAAACTACTAACCTTTTTCAAAAACTATTTTCGAAAATCACTAACTCTTTTTCAAAAAATTATTTTCGAAATTCCCCCTCTCTCATCTCATTCTAATTATTTATTCATCTACTAACATCTCTTCCTCACATCACTCACCAAATTCGAACCCTCTCTTCCATCTGTGTTCGAATTTTTCTTCTTCTTTTCTTCTACTCACACATGGACCTATATACTGTGGTATAAAGGATCCCTATTATTATTATTATTATTATTATTATTATTTTTTTCTGTGCCCTCTTCTTTGTCATATGAGCAGGAGCAAGGACAAGAATATTCTTGTTGAAGCAGATCCAGAACCTGAAAGGACTCTGAAGAGGAAACTAAGAGAAGCTAAATTACAACAATCCAGAGATTATCATCCTAGGAAGACCTTTCCTAGCCACAGCAAGAGCTGTGATTGATGTGGACAGAGGAGAATTGATCCTTCAATTGAATAAGGACAACCTTATGTTTACAACTCAAGGATCTCTCTCTGCATCCATGGAGAGGAAGCAGAAAAAGCTTCTCTCAAAACAGAGTCAACCAAAGCCCCCACAGTCAGACTCTAAGTTTGGTGTTGGGAGGCCACAACCAAACTCTAAGTTTGGTGTTGAACTCCCATATCCAAACTCCAAGTTTGGTGTTGGGGGAGTCTCAACAATGCTCTGAACATATGTGAGGCTCCATGAGAGCCCATTATCAAGCTATTGACATTAAAGAAGTGCTTGTTGGGAGGCAACCCAATTTCTATTTATCTAACTATATTTTTCTTAGTTATATGTCTTTATAGGTTCATGATCATGAGGAGTCACAAAATACATATAAAAATTGAAAACAGAATCAAAAACAACAGAAGAAAAATCACACCCTGGAGGAAGCATCTGCCTGGCGTTCAACGCCAGAACAGAGCATGGTTCTGGTGCTGAACGCCCAAAATGGGCAGGATCTGGGCGCTGAACGCCCAAAATGGGCATCATCTGGGTGCTGAACGCCAGAATTGCACCCTGGAGAGGAGCTGGCGCTGAACGCCCAGAACAAGCATGGTTCTGGCGTTCAACGCCAGAAATGGGCAACAAATGGGCGTTGAACGCCCAGAATTGTGTGAAAGGGCATTTTACATGCCTAATTTGGTGCAAGGTTGTAAATCCTTGAACACCTCAGGACCTGTGGACCCCACAGGATCCCCACCTACCTCCACTCACTTCTTCTCACCCTTCTTTCACACAATCCCATAAACACTCTTCCCCAAAACCCTTCACCAATCACCTCAATCTCTCTTCCCCATCACCTCTTCACCACTCACATCCATCCACTCTTCCCCATAAACCTACCTCATAAACTCCACCTACCTTCAACATTCAAAATCAATTTCCCACCCAAACCCACCCTATATGGCCGAAACTTCCCCCCTCCCTTCCCTATATAAAGCCTTCCATTCTTCCTCATCTTCACACAACACAATCCTCTCTTTCTCTTCTTGGCCGAAACACACCTTCCCCCTCCTCTCCATATTTTTTTCTTCTTCTTCATCTATTCTTTCTTCTCTTGCTCGAGGGCGAGCAAAATTCTAAGTTTGGTGTGGTAAAAGCATAAGCTTTTTGTTTTTCCATTACCATTGATGGCACCTAAGACCGGAGAATCCTCTAGAAAAGG
>NC_029793.2:121767519-121782252 GCF_000816755.2 Arachis ipaensis
ATGTTTGTGTCTTCATTACATGATCATTAGTAGTTAGTAACTATGTCTTAAAGTTATGAATGTCCTATGAATCCATCACCTCTCTTAAATAAAAAAAACTGTTTTAATTCAAAAGAACATGAAGTACATGAGTTTCGAATTTATCCTTGAACTTAGCTTAATTATATTGATGTGGTGACAATGCTTCTTGTTTTCTGAATGAATGCTTGAACAGTGCATATGTCTTTTGAAGTTGTTGTTTAAGAATGTTAAATATGTTGGCTCTTGAAAGAATGATGACAAGGAGACATGTTATTTGATAATCTAAAAAATCATAAAAATGATTCTTGAAGCAAGAAAAAGCAGCAAAGAACAAAGCTTGCAGAAAAAAAAAATTAGGCGAAAAAAAAATAAAATAGAAAGAAAAAGAAAAAGCAAGCAGAAAAAGCCAAAAGCTCTTAAAACCAAGAGGCAAGAGCAAAAAGCCAATAACCCTTAAAACCAAAAGGCAAGGGCAAATAAAAAGGATCCCAAGACTTTGAGCATCAGTGGATAGGAGGGCCTAAAGGAATAAAATCTTGGTCTAAGCGGCTAAAACAAGCTGTCCCTAACCATGTGCTTGTGGCGTGTAGGTGTCAAGTGAAAACTTGAGACTGAGCGGTTAAAATCAAGGTCCTAAGCAAAAAAAGAGTGTGCTTAAGAACCCTGGACACCTCTAATTAGGGACTTTAGCAAAGCTGAGTCACAATCTGAAAAGGTTCACCCAGTTATGTGTCTGTGGCATTTATGTATCCGGTGGTAATACTGGAAAACAAAGTGCTTAGGGCACGGCCAAGACTCATAAAATAGCTGCGTTCAAGAATCATCATACTGAACTAGGAGAATCAATAACACTATCTGAACTCTGAGTTCCTATAGATGCCAATTGTCCGTGGTATTTCGAGTAGGACTCTGGGATTGAATGACTGTGACGAACTCCAAACTCGCGAGTGCTGGGCGTAGTGACAGACGCAAAAGGATAATAAATCCTATTCCAGTATGATCGAGAACCTCCAAGATGATTAGCCATGCAGTGACAGCGCATCGAACCATTTTCACAAAGAGGAATAGGATGTAACCAACGACAAGGGTGATGCCTCCAGACGATTAGCCGTGCTGTGACAGAGCATTTGGACCATTTTCCCGAGAGAGATCGAAAGTAGCCATTGGCACCGGTGACATCCTTACAAAAAGCCAGCCATAGAAAGGAGTAAGATTGATTGGATGAAGATAGCAGGAAAGCAGAGGTTCAGAGGAACGAATGCATCTCCATACGCTTATCTGAAATTCTCACCAATGAGTTACATAAGTAATTCTATCCTTATTTTATTAATTAATTTCGAAAACCCCATTACTATTTTATATCCGCCTGACTGAGATTTACAAGGTGACCATAGCTTGCTTCATACCAACAATCTCCGTGGGATTCGACCCTTACTCACGTAAGGTATTACTTGGACGACCCAGTGCACTTGCTGGTTAGTTGTGCGAGGTTGTGAACCATGGTATTGGCATCGTGTTTTTGGTGCCATTGCCAGGGAAATAAAGAGCAATGAATTTTACATAATCAAAGTGTAATCACAATTTCATCCACCAACGACCCAGTGCACTTGCTGGTTAGTTGTGCGAATTTGTGAAGAACTGTGATTTCTCATTATCATGGTGCAGCAAAGTTGTCAGTATTCCGGTCTTCCACAGGAAGAACCTACAGAGTTTCTGGCACAGTTTTTACATATTGCTGACACAGTACATGATAAGGAAGTAGATCAGGATGTCTACAGATTATTACTGTTTCCATTTGCTGTAAAAGACCAAGCTAAGAGGTGGTTAAATAACCAACCTAAGGCTAGCATAAGGACATAGAAACAGCTGACAGAAAAATTCCTGAATCAATACTTTCCTCCAAAACGGATGACACAGCTAAGGCTGGACATCCAAGGCTTTAAACAAGGAGATAATGAATCTCTTTATGATGCCTGGGAGAGATACAGAGAGATGCTACGAAAATGCCCCTCTGAAATGTTTTCAGAGTGGGTTCAGTTAGACATCTTCTACTATGGGCTTGCAGAAAGAGCTCAGATGTCTCTAGATTACTCAGCTGGTGGATCTATCCACATGAGAAAGACAATTGAAGAAGCTCAAGAGCTCATTGATACAGTTGCCAGAAATCATCATCTGTACCTAAGCAGTGACCCTTCCATGAAAGAAGAGGTTAAAACAGTAACTGCTGAACTCAGTCCTGTAAAACAAGCTGCTGAATTCAATCAGCAATCGGACTTTCTAACAAAGCAGTTAGCCGAATTCAAGGATAGACTACAAGAGACAAGGATGGCTAATATAAATATGGAAGAACAATTGAAGCAAACAAAGCAGCAGTTGTCAAAACAAATAACAGAAGAATGCCAAGCAGTTCAATTAAGAAGTGGGAAGATATTAAATACCCCACCTTAAGGCAGCAAGAAGCCAAGAAATGAGCAAACCACCCAAAATCCACCTAAGGACAGTAAGAGCCCAGGGAAAAATAATTCTGGCGCTAAAACGCCAGAAATTGGGTGGAAGGCTGGCGCTAAACGCCCAGACCATGCTCAGGACTGGCGTTCAACGCCAGAAACAAGCAAGGATCTGGCATTGAACGCCCAAAAGAAGAACAGTTCTGGTGTTCAGACGCCAGGAACAAATGAGGAGCTGGCGTCTAACGTCACTCCAGCTTCTAACTCTGGCACTCAATTGCCAGTGAGGGATCAGACACACACAAGTGCTGATGACAACCCATTTAAAAAGGCTTCTTCAACCACTTCTGTAGAAAATAAACCTACCAATGCTTTTTGGATGGCTATTCAGGCTACAACCAGATTGCAGTAGATCCCCAGGATCAAGAGAAAATAGCATTCACATGTCCATCTGGAGTGTTTGCTTATAGAAGGATGCCGTTTGGGCTGTGTAATGCGCCTGCAACCTTCTAGAGATGCATGCTCTCTATTTTCTCTGATATGGTGGAAAAATTTCTGAAAGTCTTCATAGATGACTTCTCAGTATATGGAGACTCATTCAGCTCCTGTCTTGATCACCTGAAACTAGTTCTGAAAAGATGCCAAGAGACCAACCTGGTTTTAAACTAGGAAAAATGTCACTTTATGGTGACTGAAGGGATTGTCCTTGGGCATAAAATTTCAAACAAGGGAATAAAGATGGATCAAGCAAAAATAGAGGTAATTGAAAAATTACCACCACCTGCCAATGTTAAGGCAATCAGAAGCTTTCTGGGGCATGCAGGATTCTATAGGAGGTTTATAAAGGATTTTTCAAAAATCGCAAAACCTCTGAGCAATCTGCTAGCTGCTGACACGCCATTTGTGTTTGACACAGAGTGTCTGCAGGCGTTTGAAACGCTGAAAGCCAAGCTGGTCACAGCACCAGTTATTTCTGCACCAGACTGGACATTACCATTTGAGCTAATGTGTGATGCTAGTGATCACGCCATTGGTGCAGTATTGGGACAGAGACATGACAAGCTTCTGCATGTCATTTATTATGCTAGCCGCGTTTTAAATGACGCCCAGAAAAATTACACAACCACAGAAAAAGAAATGCTTGCAGTGGTTTATGCCATTGACAAGTTCAGATCATACTTAGTAGGATCAAAAGTGATTGGGTATACTGACCATGCTGCTCTTAAATATCTACTCACAAAGCAGGATTCAAAACCCAGGCTCATCAGATGGGTGTTGCTTCTGCAAGAGTTTGATATAGAAATAAGAGACAGAAAAGGGACAGAGAACCAAGTGGCTGATCATCTGTCCCGGATAGAGCCAGTAGAAGGGAAATCCCAACCCTCTCTTGAGATCTCTGAGACTTTTCCGGATGAGCAATTATTTGCCATTCAGGAAACACCATGGTTTGCAGACATTGCAAACTATAAAGCTGCAAGATTCATACCCAAAGAGTACAACAGGCAACAAAAGAAAAAATTAATCACTAATGCAAAGTACTACTTGTGGGATGAACCCTATCTCTTCAAGAGATGTGCAGACGGAATAATCCATAGGTGTGTTNNNNGTATAAGTTTACAGGGTTACAGAAGGATTCTGCACACAAAACAGAGAAAAAGAGCTCACTGGCAAGAAAACGCCAGTAAAAATCTGTTTTGGGCGTTCAACGCCCAAAAGAAGCATCCACTGGGCGTTCAGAAAAACGCCCAGTGACAAAGGAGTTCCTGGCGTTCAATGTCAGAAAGAAGCAATAGCTGGGCGTTGAACGCCCAGGAGAAGCAGCAGTTGGGCGTTGAACGCCCAAAACATGCAGCGTTTGGGCGTTCAAACACCAGGATGGTGGGGAGGAGGTAAATTCGTTTTTTCTTCATATTTTTCATTTTAATCTTAATTTTCATGTTTCAATTCATGATTTCTTGCATAAACATGTTACAAACCCTGATTTCTAAAATCCCTAATTTCTAAAAACCCTTCTTTAAAAATATTAAATGTATCTTAATCCATAAGCACAAATCCTTTTTTCAATCCAATTCAACTCTTTTTCAAAATTTTCAAAACAAATCTATCTCTTTTCATTCAAAAATCTTTTCAACAAATCAATATCTTTTTCAAATCTCCATATTATCTTTTTCAAAAATCCAATTTTATCTTTTTCAAATATCTTTCATATCTTTTCAATTTTAAATTATATCTTTTCTTATCATACTTATTTTTTTAAAAATCATATCTTCTATCTTATCTTCCTCCCTATTTTCGAAAACCCTCCTCCCTTTTAAAAACCCATTCGGCCTCCTTCCTCTTATCTACCATCCTACACTAGCTCTCCTTCTATCCCTCTCCTTTCTTTTCTTTTGCTTGAGGACAAGCAAACCTCTAAGTTTGGTGTGTTTATCCGTGATCACTAAACCATACCCACTAAGATCATGGCTCCTAAAGGAAAACAACCCACTCCAAGAGGCAAGAAAGAGAGTGTTCCAAAACCACTTTGGAATCAAGGGAAGTTCTTAACTAAAGAACATTCAGACCATTATTACAAAATAATGGGTCTAAGATCAGTGATCCCGGAAGTTAGATTCAATCTGAAAGAAGACGAATATCCGGAGATCCAGGAGCAAATTCGAATCAGGAATTGGGAGATCCTAGCTAATCCTGAAACGAAAGTGGGAAGGAATATGGTCCAGGAGTTCTATGCTAATATGTGGCAAACAAACAAGCAAAGACTATCTGGATCTGCTCTCTATGACTATCGGACCTTGGTCAGAGGAAAGATTGTTCATACCCACCCTGACAAGATCAGGGAGATCTTAAAGCTACCTCAGCTGAAAGATGATCCAGACTCCTTCAATAGGAGAATGATGAGAACAGACAAGGGCCTGGATAAGATTCTAGAGGATATATGTATCCCTGGAGCCAGGTGGACCACCAGCACGAAGGGTGTCCCAAATCAACTCAAAAGAGAAGATCTCAAACCAGTCGCTAGAGGATGGCTGGACTTCATTGGGCATTCTCTGCTGCCCACTAGCAACTGTTCTGAAGTCACTATTAGAAGAGCAGTGATGATCCATTGCGTCATGATGGGAAAAGAAGTGGAAGTTCATCAACTGATTTCAACTGAATTTTACGAAATTGCAAACAAAAATTCCAAAGATGCCAGGTTGGCTTATCCAAGCTTGATTTCTATGCTCTGCAAGGACGCTGGAGTAAATAGGAGAATCAATAACACTATCTGCATTCTAAGTTCCTATAGATGCCAATCACTCTGAGCTTCAATGGATAAAGTGAGATGCCAAAACTATTCGAAAGCAAAAAGCTACTAGTCCCGCTCATCTAATTAAAATCTGAGCTTCACTCAAAAACTCTAAGATATTATTGCTTCTTGACTTATTAGTAGTCTATTTTATTTATCTAGTTGCTTGGGGACAAGCAACAGTTTAAGTTTGGTGTTGTGATGAGCGGATATTTTATACGCTTTTTGGGGTTAATTTCATATAGTTCTTAGTATGTTTTAGTTAGTTTTTAGTTTATTTTCATTAGTTTCAAGGCAAAATTCATATTTCTAGACCTTACTATAAGTTTGTGTATTTTTCTATAATTTCAGGTATTTTCTAGCTGAAATTGAGGGAGCTGAGCAAAAATCTGATTCAGGCTGAAAAAGGACTGCTGATGCTGTTGGATTCTGACCTCTCTGCACTCGGAATAGAATTTCTGGAGCTAAAGAAGTCCAAATGGCGCGCTTCCAATTGCGTTGGAAAGTAGACATACAGGGCTTTCCAGCAATATATAATAGTCCATACTTTGCTCAAGTATAGATGACGTAAACTGGCATTCAACTCCAGTTCCATGTTGCAGTCTAGCGTCCAGCGCCAGAAACAAGTTACAAGTTGGAGTTCAACGCTAGAAACAGGTTACAACCTGGCGTTGAACGCCCAAAACATCCCATGCACGTGAGAAGCTTAAGTCTCAGCCCCAGCACACACCAAGTGGGCCCCAGAAGTGAATTTATGCACCATCTATCATAGTTTACTCATTTTCTGTAAACCTAGGTTACTAGTTTAGTATTTAAACAACTTTTAGAGATTTATTTTGTATCTCATGACATTTTAGATCAAAACTTTGTACCTTTTGACGGCATGAGTCTCTAAACTCCATTGTTGGGAGTGAGGGATTCTGCCACCCTTTTCGGGTCCCATCCTAATATTTCTCAAACCTTTTCCAAACCTCAATCATTTTCCAAGATTCAGCTAGTTCCAATATCAAATTATTTTCAAAGCGAATCAGTGCCCATAATAAATCTCTTTTTAAAATCAAACCAGCTCAAATACTAAATCATTTATAAAGTCATTTATAAAGTCACTAACTCAAAATTAAACCATTTCCAAAGCCAATTCCTTTACATCATCAAAAATAGCTTCAAAACCAAGAAAAGCCATTTTTCATAATAATCAACTAAATAACCTTTCAAACTAATTTCTTTTCAGCAATCACAAACTACTCAAGCAATCAGTCATTCAGTCCAGCAAACAACCACATTTAGAAGACAATTATAATCACAGGCATATGTTCTCTCACTTTAATATCTATTTATCACAACTCTATAATATAAATTAGATTTTAAGAAAAACTCCTACCTCGATAAGTCGGAACACATAGCCCAAACGCCTCACAGAGTTCCTTTCGCCTCAGCCCAAATTGACGGCAACCAAAACCTCGGCTCTGCTTGCTCTCTCAAAAGCAGAAACAGCTTCAAATGCCACAAACAAACTCGGATTCTAACTCCTAAAACCATCAACATCACAAATACTTTATTACACGGAACAAAACACTAATGCAGGGACTTTCGACAAAGAAATACTTACTGAACTAGTGAAACAAAGCAGCCGCGAACTCCGAGCATGACATGCAAGCATCAATATACAACCCTATGACAGACAATGCCACAGCGTAAAATAACAGAATACTGACTAAAAAGCTTTTAGAAACGAAAATGTTTTCCGCAACAAAGGAAGAGCGACTAAACCGAGTAGCAGCAGCTCCGATAGTGGTCCCGGCAACACCCAGGCCACACCCAGTGACCAGAACGGCAGCAACGACGGTGCAGCAGTTCAAAACAACAAGCAGCGGTGGCAAACGACTGAAATAAACATGCAGTGACGATAAAGGTTCCCGGAATTCAAAAGAACATAAACTAAACTTTAAAACCCTTACCGACAGTGCGTTCTCCGACGGCAAAGGAGGCGGTGGTTCCCGGAACGGCGGTGCACAGCGGACAGCGTCCTTTTCCTCTTCCAAAAGCGACACCCACGGTGGCCACCTCCCTGTTCTCTCTCATTCCCGTTCGAGCTCACCCTTCCGGCAAACCCAACGGCGGCAGCGGCGGCTCAACAGCTCGGCGACGGGATCATCATCAAAGACGGTTAGGCAGCGATGGCTTCGCGGTGAGGGCGTGACTGGGCGCGATGGCAGCGCGCGGTTCCCTCCTTCGTGTCTCTCTCTCTCTTGCCTCAGATCTGATCCGCGACGGTGGCTTCGAGGTAGCTCGGCAGCGACGCATGGCGCAGTGGCGGCGACTTCTTCCTTGGCTCCCTTGCGCGGCGGTTCGGGCTGGATGTCCCTTTCTTTCTTTCTTGGTCTCCCCTTTCCCGTTTTCCCTTTCTGTTTCTTTCCTTATTTCTTTTCTTTCTTTCTTTTTCCTTGATTTCTTTCTTATGTTTACGTTTCTAGAATAGGAGAAAGGGGGAGGGTAATGGCGGCTGGAAAAAAGGAGAAAAATTATTAAAACTAGGGTTTTGTTGTATAAAAACCAGGATTTGTATAAAGTAAAATATTACTAAGATAATAGGGTTAAGTAATAATTCAAATTAAAATTTAAGAAAAAGTGTGAATTATTGTTGCAGATATTTTTTTATTTAGATATATTTTTAAAGAATAAAAATAAAATAGTTCATCAGAAATAATATTTTTTTTAAATTAAATTTACACATAATTCCATTTCTCTTCAAATTATTATCATATTATTTTAACAGACTCTAGGTATCTACATAATATATAATATTAATTGGCGTCTATATTTAAGTTTTAATATTACCCTTAATGGGAGAAGTTTATTATTAAAAAATTTCCTCCATACATCTGTTAAATAAATAAATGTCCACACATTTTTTACAGCAACTTTATTAAGAGTTTTCTGTTGGATGTAAATTATTCATGCAAATTTTTTCTATTATGAATATGCTTTTAATAGAATAAAAGTAAAATAATTTAAAAATTTTGTTCTAACAAAATTTATACAATTATAATTTTTGTACCAATATATAATGGTTCATTATACATATAAATTTCATCCATCTAAATTTATTCATGGAGTACCTTAAAAAATTTATATCAAAGTAATTTTTTTTATCTCAGAACCATTTTATGTTTTGGAATTTAAAATTTTGTATTTTTTTTATTCAAGATTTATTTTTATGTTTTATTTTACTTCTGTTAATAAAAAAGTATTAACATTAATTTTAATTTTTAACTTTTAGGATAAATAAAAAAATGAGAGCTTTTTTGTAAATTAGATGATTAAAAAACTATTTATTATAGAAGAAGTTAAGTGGGAAGGAATTGTAAAATCATTAATAACACAAAATATGATTTGCATGATTTGCATGATTTGCATGATTTTACAAATAACACAATAGAAATGGCAATATAATAAAAATATAGCCACAACACAATGAATACACTTACTAATAACATACACTTACTAATAAACTAACCAAAAAAATAAAACCCAAAGGCCAAAACTGCAGCGCGTTCCCCTTCCCCCAAAATCCCTTCATTTCAATTTTTTTCAATTTTGGTCTCATCACCCACAGAACCTCCCTTTTCGAGTTGAAAAACCAAACTCCTCCAACCCCCAAGTTCGATTGCTTCAACGGTTTCACGGTCACCTTTCGTAGGTGTCGTCTGTCCCTGGCCTCGAGTTGGTTGGCTCGTCGTCTCGCCACTCGCTGCCGTCTCCCCCCTCGCCGCCGTCTCGCCCAGTCGTTGCCGTCTCGCTGCTCTCTGCCGCTTCGCTCGGTCGCTGCTGTATCGCCGATTGCCCTCATCTCTGCATTGTCCTGCTCCCCGTTGAAGGTTAGTGGCGTTATAGTGTCTGGGTTTTGTGTTGTTTGGTGGCTGTTGGTGGATTCATTTTTGAAGCTGGAACATTTAATATGCAGTTGATTTGTGTTAATTTTTATGGTTTTTTTATGAAATATTTGTGTGTTAATTTTTATATGCTGCATGTTTTTTAGTTGTATCTTTTTTTCGGTTAAAAATTTAATTTATCAAGGACGTTTATTACGATTTAGACTAAAATTAGAAAAAGTATAAAACGAGGTTTCAAATAGTACATACATGAGATGCAGAAAAATAATGTTACTTACTTGGATGAAGATCCATATAACTGTCTATTGGTGTGAAAATTAAGACCTTCAAAAAACTAAAAAACAAAAAAACAAATTCATCGTGTGAAACTAAAACAATTTAATTTGAAACAGTTCAAAGTAGCATATAAATACATCTTTAGAGAGAAACACAAAAAGAGGAGAACCAGATAGGTGAGTGATGCTTCAGAAATAATTTGTGCTGAACTTGTGTAAACTGATTTTATTGCTTATCAGTAAAATTTATTTAATTGAAAGGCGCGTTTATATACCTTTGAGAAGCACATATTTTTATAACTGATTAGTTCAACAAACATTTGAAATTAAACCGATATTCTCTACTTTTTTTGTTAACCTAACAGTTTAAGTCCATATAAATTATGCAAACGGTTCAATTTAATTTTTTAAAGAAGCAATAGTTAACCTTTTTAAGTTTATCTCGTAACTTCATAAGAGATTTGGGGTGACAATAAAGGAACAAGGATACATTGCATAATACAAATTTAAGGTGATTTGAAAATAAAAAAATATTTGAAATGATTAATGTTAAATCTATAGGTCTTGGGATATCTAGTCCAACAGTAAGGAGTCAATTTGCCAACTGAGGTTGCTGCAGAACTGGCTTTTTTGGGCAGTACACCGAACCCATCTTCATCTGGCAATCACGACCCGCAACAAAAATTTTGAATTTCAATAAATGTTCTTAGATACTTTTGCATTTAAGTTGGTTTAGTACTTTATGCTTATTTTCTTCAAGTTAAGCATTCTTCCTTTATTTTGGACGATGTTATGACAATCTCATTATATATGTTATATTTGCATATATATAATTTAGTTTGTTATGTTATTTGGCTGTTTTACTTGGTTGCAATTTCTTTAAATTAATTGAAAATAAAAAATTATAAGTTTAATAAACAGACGTTTTTAAAAGAGGCAAAATAATAAAAAACCTAAAATTTTATCATTTTTCACTCTCATACTGCAGCGGGTAATAACCGCCACAAAACCAATTCGCATTTCGCAGCGGTTATTCCAGCGGTTGAAAAAAACCGCCGCTAACTGTTTATCCGCGCCCCATCTTCCGGCAAAATATTTTGTGGCAGCTCAAAACTGCCGCAAAACGGCTCTAGAAACCGCCGCAAAGTGTCGGAATTGTTGTGATGATACTCGGTATTGTAAAATCAAATAATTGTGAGAGAATAACATAGTGGGTGTTTATTTAAAATATTGTGGTTGGATAGTTGGTATTAAATACTTAATTGTCTTGATAGCCATGTGGAAGGGACAAGGGGAGTATTTGACTCTTTGCTCATGATCTAACTTTTCTGGGTCAGGAGTTAATGTGTTCTTTTATTTTGAGATGTTGTTCGTGCGAGTTTTAGATTAGTAAGTAGTAATGATGAGGTACTATCTAAGTATTTTAAAAATCTTTTCACTCTTAGTGGAACTTGAACTACTTGAACAAATGATGCATTAAGAATCCAAGGGCAGTAAACGGCTTTAGCGGAAATAAGCAAATGGGGACAGTGATGGGCGAAGATGTAGCAATATTTATATTTTACTTAAATGTACTAAGTGATGACTGATGAAACATGTAAAAGTGGTGTTTCAATTGTTAGCTCATGACTTTGTTGTGAATTTGTTGTTGAATCTCATGGATTAATAATCACAATGAGAATGTCTCTTTCTTCTTGCCATGAACCTGTAATTGTGAGAGGTTCGGTAGTCTCTTTCTTTTTGGCCCTCTTTCTGCATCAACCACGGGAAAAAAGAGGGGTGAGCACGGGTCGGTTTGATTCGGGTTCAAAGTAAAATTAGAATCGAATCGATCAAAATGTAATTGATTCGGTTTGGTTTGAATTTGCATTTTTTTGTGCATGTATCCGAACTAACCCAAACCGATTAAGAACGGATTGGTTCGGTTCGAGTAATTGGGTATTCGATAACTTTGAAATTCATAAAAAAAACTAAATTTTTATCTTAAAAATTCAACAAGTACAATAAACATGTAACATGAATATAAATAATCTAAACATGTTAAACACCAAATTAAAAACTAAACTCATTAAAATCCAAATATATTAACAGTGAATAATCTCACTAAAAGCCACTAAAAGCCATATATATATGATCGAGTTCACAGGTTGGTTCGGATTCTGCACCCCAGAACCGGTATCCGAACCAATCACTAACAAAGGCTATTAATTTGGTTTGGGTTGGACCCGATTACCTGTTGGTTCCAGAACCAATTTAATTGGTTCGATTCGGATTTGAACAGATAATCGGGTACCCACTATCCATGCTCACCCCTAAAAAAATGCTCCGTACAGAACGCTTAAATGGGTTGGGCTTAGTCTCTACTCTCTAGGGATACATGCTACTTTTTTTTTTTTTGACGGTGGATACATGCTACTTGAGGCTTTAATTCAGTTACTTTATTTATGGGTCGTACTATACAGTGGTATTGGCCGAATATATATATATATATATTGAAAGTATTGAACATTAACAGCTCAAAGCTTGAATTATTATTATTTTTTGTTAAATGTTAATTATTGAGTTATACAAGGTGGTGCCAGCGTGCGATGGAATAAGAACATGCTATGTTTTCGATCTTTCGTACTTTTATTATTAGAAACCAACTTATGAATAATGAGTTAGGTAATGCGGCAAATGATACATATTTGTAAACAAATGCCAACAATTCATACCCTTACCCAATTCTTTGGTGACAGCAATACTTGTATGTAATATAACATAGCATTTGCATTTGATATAGTTCCATCCCTAGGTTAATATTTAGATAAGTTATGTAATATAACATAGCATTTCCATTTAATATAGTTCCATCACTATGTTAATATTTAGATACGAGTTTAATTACTATCTAAAAAATATATTATTATTATTGTTCAATTGGTGTTTATATTTATACAAATTTTAATATGATAAATAATTAATTTAATTATTTACGTTAGTTCAAGTGATAATAAAGTATTGAATGTCTATACACACACTATACACGTATATAATTACTAATTAGTAATTATTAGAGATAATTCATTATACCCCAAGAAAGTTAGTCTCATGTCTTGATGATAAAGATGCTCTTCAAAAACAAAATTGGAGATAATTACGAATTAGTAATTATTAGAGTAGATAATTCATTATACTTATAGTTTACATTTTAAAAATAAAATATCATTTTTATTTTTTTTCCTCAAGAATCTAAATATATTGATCAAAAGTATTTTTTTTACTATGGGTGTATTAAAATTAATTAGAGAAAGAAAATTTCACTCCCTTCTCCTGTGAGATGCTAAAATGACACTTCGCTCTCCTCTATTTTATAAATATACATTTTCCTCCCTTCTAACTTTTAAAAAACCTCATCTTTAATCCATTTTAAACTTTTTGTGTTAACTAATGTTAACTTTATCCATTTTTTAAGAAAAACTAAATTATTTTGAAAAAAAATACCCATTAGTAAAAATTTTATTTTTTATCATTAAATTTTGCTTACTAAAATACTCTTTAATAAATTATTCTTTTATTGATTAAATTATATTTTTACTAAAATATTTTTAAAAAAATTAGTAATTATATTATTTTTTTCTAAAATACCTACCCTTCAATAATTTTTTAATTATTAAATTATAATTTTACCAAAATTTTTGTTAACAATTTTTTTATATTTTACTATTAATTTTTCGATATCTATATATATTATTTTAACATTAAATAAAAAAATCTTTCTATTATTAATATGTATAATAATTAATATATATTGATATTGAAAAATAATCTTATTAAAATTTTTTATTTAATGTTAAAATAATATATATAGATATCGAAAAATTAATAGTAAAATATAAAAAAATTGTTAACAAAAATTTTGGTAAAATTATAATTTAATAATTAAAAAATTATTGAAGGGTAGGTATTTTAGAAAAAAAATAATTTAATCTTTAATTTTTTTAAAAATATTTTAGTAAAAATATAATTTAATCAATAAAAGAATAATTTATTAAAGGGTATTTTGGTAAGTAAAATTTAATGATAAAAAATAAAATTTTTGCTAATGGATATTTTTTCAAAAAATAATTTATTTTTTCTTAAAAAATGAATAAAGTTAATATTAGTTAACACAAAAAAGTTAAAACGGATTAAAGAGGAGATTTTTTAAAGGTTAGAAGGGAGAAAAATGTACATATATAAAATAGAGGGGATGGAAGTGTCATTTTAATATCTCACAGAAGAGGAGAGTAGAATTTTCTCTAATTATTAATTATAAAAAATAAACTACTATTGTTGCTGGTGCTTAATTACTTAACGTTAAAATGATACAAAATTTTCAAAACCATTTTTTCATAAAGAATAACATTTCACACGGTAATTTTGTCTGCTTCGTTCATCTCACAACCCACAAGCAATCAAGATAAAAAGGCTTTTTTACGTAAATAAATTATTGAGAAATTAATTTTACATAATTTTTGTAAATGGAAATTAAATATACAAAAAAATTTCTTTCATTATTTATATAAATTATTTTAGAATAAATCGTGCTTGGGAGAAACAATTTGTAAGTTAATTTTAAACTAAAATTATTCGTAAATCATGATACTCTAACCCTATCACTATTTAATAAAAAATTTACTATTGTCCATTAACACATAAATAATGGTAGCGTAGTGAGCTTATAAAATTATATATAGCCTAGTACGATTTATGTAAAAGAGGCAAACATTCAATATTCTGTCATAATTTATATACAAATAATAAAAAATCTTAGACATCAAATATTAAAT
>NC_029793.2:121782666-121789752 GCF_000816755.2 Arachis ipaensis
TCAGAATCGAAAAAAGTAAATTATATTGTAAATAAGATAAATATATAACTATGTCATTTACACAATAAACAAGATATAAATATTTGTAGCTATAAAAATATAATTTCCTCAAAAGAATAAAAAGATGTTTATGATATGGACTCTTTATCTTTTAGCTCACGGATTAAGTCAGTTATGCCAGTTCGAATTCTGTTAAATTTTGTTGTTCCCTAACTAACTTGAAGTCTCACAATCAGTAACGGATCCAGAAAATTTTGACAATAAGGGCAAAATATATATAACATAATAATAATTTGGATTTAGCTAATATGTGTTCTTAAGACACATGATAGGCTTAGTATTAGTGGAACTGTGGAAGGTTTTAAATTTTTTCATTTAATAACGATAAAATTAAAATCCAACTCTCACTGATATTCATAGTTGAAATAATTCTTTCAATTAATAGAATTGTTATAGGAAAAACTAAAACTAATTTTAAAAAAGATAAGTAATATCTTTTGAGTTCATTTTTAAGAAAAAATACTAATCTTATTTAAATTGAGAATTGGTCATTCTAATAAACATCTAATATGAAATTCTTAAACTAACTATTAAGTACCAAAAGTTGAGCAAAAAATTACTGTGGGGTAAAATTCAATAATTTAATGAGAGCAAATAAATATTATTATCATATACTACTCAAAAAAAAATTTAAATTGTAGTGGGGGCACTTGCCCCACTATAATGTATATAGATCAGTCCCTGCTCATAATCACACATTTCCTAATTACCTATAAATACTTGCACTATAACAAACTTAATTCAGTTTTCGTAATAATAATTTCAACTTTTCTCCCTTCTCTCTTTCTGTTCTCTGTTCTTCTACAAGCTTCTGATACCTTACATGGTATCAAAGCTTTGGTTCTGATCCATGGATCATTACGTTCCTTTTGTAACACCAGCTCAAGCTACACAACAAACTTCAATGGCATTGCAAACTTTCCAGCTACAATCAAACTCGATGAAGACAACTTCAAAGTATGGAAGCGTCAAGCTCTTGTGTGTGTTAAAACCAACAAACTGAAGAATCACATCACAGCACTATCAATTCCGAGAGATTCAATTTGGAGCAGGATCGAGTCGAAGGTAAAATCTCACAAGAATTTAAAGCATGGGAACAACAAGACGAATGCTTAGTGGCATGGATGCTCTCCGCCATGAATGAAGCCTTTGTAAACAGAGTTGTTGAATATGATTACGCGCACAAAATTTAGAATTTGCTGAAGAACACTTTACCGCCAGACTCAAATCAAGAATATGAATGTTGAAGGCACAACTGAAAACAATAAAGAAGCATGGCACAACAGTAATTGAGTACATAGCCAAAGTCAACAAGGTTAGGTAGCTAACTCTCTATTAGCTCTTGGTGCTTCGCTCTCCAAGGAAGAATATTTTGATTGTGCCCTAGGAGGTTTGGATGAAGAATTCAGCGCCTTCATCACTATGGTAAACTCAAGAATGGACTCAATGACTATCAACTAACTCGAATCGCAACTTCTTGCACAAAAAGTGGTAAATTAAATTCAGGAAAACAGATCTGACTATACTTCATGCAAACCTACTTCAAAAAGAATCAGTCACAAGCAAAGTGAGCAACGAATTCACAGCAAAGGAATCCTATGGAAGCTATTATGCAAGAGGACAATTAGATAGAAGAGGCAGAGGAAGAAACTCTAGGGGAGGTAGATCTTGGTGGCAAGGAAGTAAGCCCCGGTGTCAATTGTGTGGAAGAATTGGCCACACAGTCTGGCAATGCTTTCATATATTTGACCAAAACTATCAGAATCCCCAACTTTATAACTCCAATAGTGGCCCTCTAGGCCTCCACCACCAAACAACCTCTTTCATCAACAAAATCCACATGCTCAGCCTCCCTACCAGCCAAGTTAGCAAGCAAGCTCAAGCCATCCAAGTCCTCCTCAAGCACTACTCACCATAAACAGCATTGACAATGGCGGGTATCCTGAGTCAGGAGCATCTCATCACCTCACATTCAATCAGATGAATTTACTCAACAGCTCAGAATACACAGGACCTGAACAAATGTTTGAAGGTAATGAAAAAGGTATGAGTATTGCTAATATTGGAAGGTCTATCATGCATGCATTTATGTTAAACAAATTTTTTAAACTCCAGAACTTGCTTCATGTCCCTACAATCTCAAAGAACCTGATTAGTGTCTCAAAATGTGCATTAAATAATGACGTATTCTTTGAATTCTAGCCTTATGTTTGTGCTGTCAAATGCCAGGAGTCCAAAAAGATTTTGCTTCAAGACAGACTTAAAAACGGACTATATAAATTCAATGACATCCAAGTTTCAAGATCAATCTAGAAGACAAATAAAGCTCAGGCTTCACAGGCTTGCAATGCTAATCAACAAAAGAAAATAAATGCAAACATTGTAATCTTGATTAGCAAAGCACAAAGTGAAAAAGTAAGAGTAGCAAACAATAGCAATTTGCCAAAAGAAAAAGAGAAAGAAAAAGAAAGAAAAAAAAAAGAAAATTCAAGACTTGTTGAGAATCAAGTTCTAAGAAAAGTGTCAAATAGTAGTAGTAGAACTATTAAGAATGACTATAACAGTACAAGTAGTGTGAATGTTAAAAAAGTAGTGTAAGCAAGAAAATCTATATTAGAGGAAAAAATGATAGCATGTGTAATGAAACAGTGCACTCTGATGCAATTGTGTCACTCAATGCTCTTGATGCTATTACTTCAAATAATAAAATTGCTTATGTGATTACAAATTTTGATGTGCATGTGCTAGTTGATGCTATTACTTCAAACCAAATTACTGATAAGATTGTAAATTCATTTGATGATAATACTCTACACAAACCTGCTCATATGACTGAAAATTATGTTGCTCATTCAGGCACTAATGAAGTTATCTCCTCTAAATCTGCATCAGCAAACAGATTTGTTGCATTAATCACAAATTTCACCACAAATGATGTCCCCAAGAATCCCCACAACACTCCCAGCACACTACCCATTCCAATCACAAACAACCCTTGTGATCTCAGCCAACTTGCCAGCCAAGTCAGCAACAAATCACTCCCAACCCAAACTTCCAAACTCAGTGTCACAGCCAACACTACTACCACACTTAATCCCAAACCTACTACCACAACTAACACCATTAACCTTCTTGACCTATGGCACAAAAGACTCGGCCGTCCCTCCCTGAAAATAACCAAGACCATACTCACCAAACATAACATTCCATTTTCTCAAACTACTAGCATCCTTACATTTTGTGAATCCTGCACTATTAACAATTCACCAGCTCCCCTTCCCACAGTCCCAAACTGAATACACAACACTTATTGAGTTAGTATTTTCTGACCTTTGGGGATCCTCAGCACAACCCAGCAAATCACGATTTATATATTATGCCTGTTTTGTTGATGCATATAGCAGATACACAGCACCTTTCTTTTACACACCAAAGCCTAAACCTTCACAGCCTTTTGCCAATACAAAGTATTCATTGAAAACAAAATTGGCCAGAAAATCCAGGCCCTTCAAACTGGCAATGAAGGCGAGTACATGTTAAAAACCTTCAATTAATACCTCCGAGATCAAGGAATACAGCATAGACTCACCTGTCTTCACACACACCAACAGAATGGCTGTGTGGAGAGAAAGCACAGATACTTGATGGAAATTTTTCTCACCCTCCTGTCACAAGCCTCTCTACCCCTTTTCTCTTGAGATGAAGTTGTCCTAACCTCAACCTATCTCATCGATAGACTTCCAACCCCAACACTAAACCTCAAATCTCCCTTAGAGACCCTATTCAAAACTATGCCAGCTTACAGCTCCCTAAAAGCCTTCAGTTGTGCCTGTTTTCCTTAGCTCACACCATACAACAAACACAAATTGGGTCATCGATCCACCAAATGCATCTTCATAGGTTACAGCCCTGACCACAAGGGGTACAAGTGCCTTTCTTCATTAGGCAAAGTCTATATAGCCAGAAACGTCATTTTTAATGAACTTGAATTTTCCTTCCCATCACTGTTTCCACTACACCCCTGCTCCCCCACCCCAAACCAGCAACACCAAAAACCACACTACAATGCACTTACATCTTCAAACCACCCTACATAGACATTCATGATACACCTTCCACTAATACCAATACTATATCTAATTCATTACAAACTGAATATATTCATGTCACTGACTTTGAATCTAAAGCTAACAATGTTGATAGTGCATATTCTTTTGAAACTATTCCCATGCAAGTTGAAATTGGGTCTCATCCACATGCTGATGGTGTCACCGCAGCTTAATCCCCACAACTGTCTCTCAATTCTTATGCCAACAATGTTCCTGTGGCTGTGCGGAACACACACCCCATGTAAACCAGAAGCAAGAGTGGTATCGCCAAACCACGAGTGTTCACTCTTACCCTATCCTCAGATACAACTCTGGCCACCAATCTCCCACAGTCCATTGTCCAAGCCCTTACCATCCCACACTGGAGAGAGGCTATGCATGAGGAATACTCAGCCTTGATGAAAAATAGGACATGGAGGTTAATGGATCCGCCTCCAAACTCCACACCCATAGGATGCAAATGGGTGTTTCGAGTCAAAAGGAACCCTGATGGCACAATTCTGAAGTACAAGGCAAGGCTTGTGGCAAAGGGCTTTCACCAGAAACAGGGGTTTGACTATGATCAGATCTTCAGTCCGGTAGTCAGACCTGCAACCGTTCAGGTCATGCTCAGTAAAGCACTTGCAAAGGGCTGGAAAGTACACCAGTTTGACTTCAACAATGCATTCCTCAGTGGTGACCTCTATGAAGATGTATATATGCAACAACCAGAAGGCTTCATTTCCCAATACCCCCATTAAATATGAAAGTTATAAAGATCACTTTATGATCTCAAACAAGCTCCACAAGCTTGGTTTACAAAACTCAGCTCCGCCCTATACAAGGTTGGCTTTACAAGCACCAGATCAGATGTGTCTCTCTTCACCAAATTCACCTCCTCCTCAGCAACCTACATTCTAGTCTATGTCGATGACATTCTTGTGACTGGCAGTTTGAAATCAGAGATTAGCTCCATCATGACTCAGCTACACAGTACATTCTCCCTAAAGGCCCTAGGAGAAATGAACTATTTTCTTGGAATTGAAGTGAAACATAGTAGCAATGGGATAGTAACCTTAAAGCAGACAAAGTACATCCAAGACTTTCTCAAAAGAGTTGAGATGAACAATGTCAAACCTGTACCCACCCTCATGACACCCTCTCTCAAACTCTCGGCCTTTGGTGATGGTACTTTCAATAATCCCACACTCTATAGATCGATCGTCGGAGGCCTGCAGTATGCTACAATCACAAGACCAGAAATTTCCTTCTCAGTAAATAAAGTTGCATTGTTCCTTCATAAGCTCTCGATTCTCATTGGAAGGCAGTAAAGAGAATTCTCAGGTATCTTTCAGGCACAACTCAATATGGTTTAAGGTTCAGAAAATTGACAACCTTTAGAATTTATGGCTTTTGTGACTCAAATTGGGCTAGTGACATTGATGATAGAAAGTCTACTAATGGGTATGGAATCTATCTAGGTCCAAATCTGGTGTCCTGGGCCAGCAGAAAACAAACTGCAGTCTCAAGAAGCAGTACAGAAGCAGAGTTCAGAGACATTGCTGATGCCGTAACTGAGATAATCTGGCTACAAAACTTGCTCACTGAGGTCAAAATACCTTGCTCCACCAAGCCCGTGGTATACTGTGACAACCAAAGCGCTGTTCTCCTGTCTGCAAACCCAATTCTACACAACAAGTCAAAGCACTTTGCCCTCAATCAATTTTTCGTGAGAGACTTTGTTACTAAAAAGGAGCTCTTCATCCAACACATCCTAGCATAAGATCAACTTGCAGATACACTCACAAAACCCCTTTCAGCTGTGACGTTTCTCAAGTTCAAAAACTTACTCAGAATGTTTGAAGCAGATCCTTAGGAGGCCCTTGGTTTGAGGGGGCATGTTAGTGTAGCAAATATGGACTCTTTTCCCTTTAGCTCATTGATTAAGTCAGTTATGTCAGCCCCAATTTTGTTAAATTATGTTGTTTCCTAACTAACCTGAAGTCTCACAATCACACATTTACTCATCACCTATAAATACTTGCACTGTAACAAACTCAATTCAGTTTTTGCAATAATAATTTCAGCTTTTCTCCTTTTTCTCTTTTTATTTTTTGTTCTTCTACAAGCTTTGTTCTGATACCTTACAATGTAAACCGATTTTAAAAAAAAATAGATACAATTTATTACGATTTAGATCGAATTTAATTGTTTATATCCTAATGTTAATGTTGTATTTTTTGATAGAACTAATAAAAAAATATTATAATTGATGAAAAACTAGTATTTTAGATATACTGTACCTTGTCTAATTATTTTTTATAAACACTAATTATTGTTGAATTATGTTTGAGTGTATTTTTTTTTTTTAGATTAAAAATACTATGATAGAAAAATATTACTATGATACCAAGTTGTTATTATTATTATTAGAAGAATTTTATGATTTTTTTTTAAATTATGATCCAAAAAATATTATGGCTTTTTTTACTTTACAAATATGGTCTAACATATTTGAGACTTTAATTAGTCAAAGATAAATAATTTTAAATCGTCCCTCCTTAACACAATTTATTCTCTGACATAAAATGAAGTGCCCTAACTAGAGCGATTTATATAAATGATAAAAGAAGAACTTTTATGTATTTAATTTTTGTTTAGATAATTTATATAAAATTGGTTCTTTTATAAATTATTTGTGTAAAATCTTAGTTAAGTATTAAATTAATTACATGAATACTAATATTTTCTTGATCTACCACACAGTTAGTGCGTGACACACACACACATGGTAAAGTATTCAATTATATCTAGATCGCTATATTATTTTTTATTCATAAAACCTAATTTAAACCATTAAATAATATACAATAACATGCATGATGATATGTATGAACTATGCTTCTGGTGATAAATTATTTTTGAAGTCCCTCACAAT
>NC_029793.2:121789758-121792499 GCF_000816755.2 Arachis ipaensis
TGCCGGAAATAAAAAGAAATATTTTCTTATCATAAAAAAATAAGAATAAAGATGAAAATGTTATAACATTATGATTATTATTATTGTAGATGTCATATCATAAAGTATTATCATATATAATGAAGTATGGAGTAATGGCTAATAGCTTAGTGATGATAATTTTTTAATTCTTGTGTACTATAAATGGTTGATTAAAAAAAATCGAGAAAAAATAAAATTTATTAATAACGATTTATTTGTTGAGTATTTTTATCAAAATTTTTACGAGTTTTATTGAGTTTTAGAATACTATAATTTAAAAATTGAGATTACATGGTATGAAACGGGTAGAAAAATTATTCTATAGAATTTCGATTTTTGTTGTACGAGATAGTGTGAAGTATAATTCTTTCGCGATAGACAGTGATAAATATTTGTAAGTTTTGTTCCATTGTCGTCGTCAGTTTTTCGAGGTGAGTACCCATGAACTATTGACCAAGTTTTGAGATGTGATCTGTAGTTTAGGAGAATCGAACTGAAATCCTCAATCTTTAGCAATGTTAGGAGCCTCTAGTTCAATGTCTATTGGTGCCGGTCATTACACCTGATGCAATTTTGGTTACATCTCCGTTGTTCATAGCCAATCTAAACCGCAATTGTGAGTTTGTGATGAACATATAGGTGATAATCGACCTTCCAGTCAGCTTGCTATTGTGCTGGTCGATACTCCTGTTATGATCCCGATTTTCAGGGTGGATAGAGAACCAGATGATGTCGAAGATGTACTGCGGGATGATGATGATGTGGAGTCCACCACGATTGATGAGGATACCGATGATGATCTTGAGAGGAGTATTTCCATTGGGGTGGTAGAGCATTTAGTCGAAAACTCAGCAATACCTCCGCACTTTTCGACTTTAGATTTGAAGGTCATGACACAACAAGAGTTACCGAAGGTAGCATCTGAATTTGGGGCCAGAGATACACATGATACAGGAGGCCTCGCTGAATTTCAAGTTGGTAAGTAGTTTCAGAAAAAAGAGGAAGCCGTCTTAAGCGCGAAGACTTATAGCATCCATCGTGGGGTTGAGTATAGAGTGCTGGAATATGATCATTGCAATTTGCACGTACCATAGGAAGTGTAAAGATTTTGGCAACGGTTGCACGTGGTTGATTCAAATCACTCTTCGCCAGCAGAAGGGTATTTAAAAGGTAAGAAGGTAGAATGGACCTGATACATGTCTGGCCACGTCGATATCTAGTGATCATAGGATGCTTTATTATCATGTCTGCTTTCATACTGTGTATGATAAGAGCTAATGTCGTCCGTGTCGATCAAGGTACTATAAAATTCAATAAAGGCACATTTCGGATTCAGACCGACTTACAGGAGGGTTTGGTTGGCTAAGTAGAATGCCGTTGCGCAGATTTATGGGGTTACCGAGATGGGTATTGGTCCATATTAGGAACCTGTCCTGGACCTCTCTGCATCGCCTTGGTCAAGATTGCAACTGCTCAGAGGTCACCAAAAAAGAGCTTAGGCAATAAGAATCTCCTGCCATGCTTATGCCACCACTCCAAGTACGCCTGTGACGATATTGGGTCTAGAACGACCTCAAATTGTAATACATATTGGGCCCTGTTGGTCTAATGAATGTGCCAACTCTATAACGTAGTGAAAAACCATCAATCTTTGCCTCTGCTATCCTTCAACATCAAGAAATCAATGTCAAGTGCGGCACGAGGTCGATGTTGTACTCCACCAAATTGTGGTAGCATCTGAATCACTATTATCACTGACACTTTTGAGTTAAATTAAATTTTAGCTAAACTAATTTTCACTACTTAATCTAATATTTATAACTTATAAATTCTAACAGAACCTCTAGTCACTATTCTAACTAACAGTTATTCATAATCACTACTCTAAATAACATTTGTAGTTTCAAAATTCTAACAAACTAATAAATACTATTGTAACTAACCATTATAGTTTAAAAATACTAACTATCGCTTAATCGCTTATGATAAAAAAATCTAAGCGACTTAATGTTACTAACATTTCTAATCTACCTTAAAGAAAGAAATTTTTTTCACTAATTTGTTCATTGATGCTACTAGCAATATAGGAAATTTCGTCCAACCAGTAAATACAATTTGGATCATCTTTTATTTTCACAGTTTTAAATCTTGTCGCATTGTGGTCTCACTTTTCTCTCTTGGGTGGGAGTGGATAGTGGAAGAATATGTGAATTGTAATTCGAAACAATTGATTTTGAATTGTATATATAAAAAAATCAATGGAATCTAGTACATTTAATTGCTTTGATTTAATAAGTAGTACGTTGCCTATAAATCGAATCTTCTCGATTCAATTTATTATAGACTAATTTGTTTCAACATTTTATCATACTAAATTGAACTTAGTAACTTTGACTAATGTACACACTAATTTAAATCTATTTGATTCGATTTAACTTAAAAAAATCTAAATCGAATCTAGCATATAAATGTAAACAGAACACCAATATAACCTAATTTTATTTAAAAGATTGGTATAATATTAGATTGCATTTGTTTTTTTTTTTTTAATGTGAATTACCCTTAATTTAGATACATATATGGATGGATACAATCATACAAATGTAGACCGTAGTTGCAGGGTACTTTTATTTTGGTACACAATTATTGCATGGATTTAACTTTACCTAGTATAAATATAATTTCAAAAAGAGAAAACTTTAAAGATAAAAAATTTTATT
>NC_029793.2:121792695-121810677 GCF_000816755.2 Arachis ipaensis
TATTTTAAAAAACAGACAATTTGTTTTTCTCCTATAATAAAATCGAATATTTTGTCTATTCAAAAACAGAAAATAATGCAGCTGAAATTTAGTTAAAGTAGAAAGAGTGGATAAAAACTTTTAAATATTAGATATATAAGTGTATAATGTGAATAAATTTGTGATATAATGTCTAAAATTAAAAATTATCTAATTTATGTAATAAAAAAAACTAAAAATAATAAAAACATAAATTGAATCACAATTTTTAATTAGCCCGTTGGCCTTAAAAAGTTAAAAGGGTTGCATATAGCATAGGTAAGTAAAATTTTTAGTCCAAAATTCTAATTATTACGCTAAATTTTGGTAAAATTTAAATAAATTTCTAGCTATCGTTATTTAATAAGGATATAAAGTTTCTAAAAGTTTTTAAAATTATGAGATAATAACGAAATAAAATTTAAGACTGATTCAATGACTAAAATTTAGGTTTAATTATTCTGTTGGTTCTTATAGTTTTGCGAAATTTTCAATTAGATTTTTATATTTTTTTTTAATTTGGTCTGTACATAATTTTTTTTCAATTAGATCCCTCTTAACAGTAATTGATTTAAATGTACGGGGACCAAAGTATAAAAAAAAATTAGTGCAGGGACTTAAATAAAAGAAAAAAAAGTATAGAAACTGTTCATACCCTGACCCAACACTAAAACTCAGGCCCAATCCAAAGATTGGTCCTCATTCTACACCGACCTTCCCTCAAGAAGTCGGATCTAACCACGACTTGCTCCAAGGAAGTCGGGGAAAAAGATTAGCTGGCAGATAAACACTTATTCAAATAAGTAACTGCCCCTAAAATCTCTCAACCCACTTCTAGGAGTCATATCCCAACTTCCCTAAAATAAAGGGACGGTTATCCTCCGTAAAAGGTGGAACTACTTCAACGGTGGTTATTGGTTCACCACTATAAATACACTGACACCCCTCAGGTATCACTAAGTTCCAATATTCTCTAAACTTGCTTAGACCCTTGCTGACTTAGGCATCAGAGTGTCTTTGCAGGTACCACCCCCCCCACTCTCTCTCATACATAGGTCGGAAGGAGACTCCAAGGTGTGAACCCGCTCGAAGGCTTCCTCCACTAGACGATTGGGCCAACCCAACGAGTCTAACCCATTAATCTCTGGTTACCCATCGTAACATTGGCGCCGTTGCTGGGGATCCGAGAGATCAACTAGTAATGGCGGACAACTCACCCGAAGATGGCCACACAGCGTTCGATTCTGAGCAAGAGAATTTGGACGTTGGGAACAATGACGCAGACATGGCCACCCACCAAGGTGTGACCAACCAGAACAGAGACGGCACTTCTGGGTTGAAAGACCCAAAGGCAAACTCTTCTGACGGGCGCAAGTCAGGAAAAGAGGGACAACCCCATGCGGCCGATTTCATGGGCTTGTTCCACGGCCATCAAGGGCGCTTGGAACAATTGGAACAAGAACTGGAACGGCAGCAAGAGGCAGAGAGAAACTTGAGGAACGAGATAGAATGACGAAAAGAGCTAGAAGAAAAGCTCTTAAGGCTGGAATCTACTCTCAAAAGCCGAAGTTCCCGTAGCGACTGAGAAGATTCTCCCTTGGGGGGAGAAGATCCTTTTAGCGAGGACATAATGAGGAAAAAAGTTCCCAGGAACTTTAAAAGCCCTGATATGGACCTCTATGATGGAACCACTGACCCAAAGCATCATTTAAGCAACTTTAAAAGTCAGATGTACCTAACCGACGCTTCTGATGCTACTCGCTGCAAGGCTTTTCTAACCACCTTGACAAAAGCAGCGATGAAGTGGTTCGACAGTCTTCCCCTAAGGTCGGTCACTAGCTTCGACGACCTATCGCGAAAGTTCCTTATGCGATTCTCCATCCAGAAGGACAAAGTGAAGCACGCACCGAGCCTCTTGAGAGTAAAACAGGAGGTCAAAGAACCTTTAAGGGACTACATGGAAAGGTTAAATAAAGCGTGCTTGGAGATTCAAGACTTGCCCACAGAGGCAGTAATTATGGACTTAGTAAATGGACTTCGAGAAGGTCCCTTCTCCCAGTTCATATCGATAAGGCACCCGACCTCCTTAAGTGATGCACAAGAGAGAGCTGAGAAATACATCAAAATGGAGGAAAACGGCAGGCTACGAGAACCGAACTGGCGACTTGGGCACTCTCACTCATCAAAAGAGAAGGAAAGAGAGCCCAAGATAAAAGAGGAAGTCGGCCCCGAAAGGCCTAGGAGATATCACTCCTATACTCCTCTACGAGTTTCCCTAGTTGATCTTTACAGGAAAATTTGCTATACTGAAAGGCTACCACCCCCTAGGCCCATCAAAAATAAAAGGGGGAAGGGGAGTCGTGGTGACTACTGTGAGTACCATAAGATATATGGTCACTCAACGAATGATTGTTACAACCTTAAAAATGTGATAGAAAAGCTGGCTAGAGAAGGTCAGCTGGATAGATATCTCATGGAAAGGGCGGACCATCAGGAAAAAAGGAAGCGAGACGACGAGGACCGAATAGATCCACCACCACAGACTCCGGAAAGACATATACATATGATCTCGGATGGATTTGGTGGAGGCGGCCTCACAAAGTCATCTTGCAAGAGACATCTGAAAGAGGTCTACCAAGTCGGGGGCGAAGCTCCCGACCTCCCTACTATTTCTTTTACTAAAGAAGATGGGCAAGGAATCATTCCTGGACATGATGATCCAGTGGTGATAACTATGATCCTTGCCAATGCCCACTTTCATAGAACCCTGGTGGATCAGGGAAGCTCAGCCGACATCCTGTTTAAACCAGCATTTGATAAACTGGGATTGGACGAAAAGGAGTTGAGAGCTTACCCCAATACTTTGTATGGGCTAGGGGACACTCCAGTAAAGCCACTAGGATTCATACCCCTGCACGCGACTTTTGGAAAAGGGAAAAAATCCAAAACTCTGAGCATCAACTTCATAGTCGTCGATGTGGGGTCAGCCTATAATGCCTTAATCGGCAGAACTACCCTAAATCGGCTTGGAGCAGTGGTATCTACCCCTTATCTTTGCATGAAATTTCCAACATCAGAGGGAATATCAAACATCAGGGGAGACCAAAAATTGGCAAGAAAATGCTACAATGAAAGCTTGAACCTGAGAGGAAAAGGAAAGGAGGTGCACATAATCGAGCTCGGAGGGGTCAGAGCCAAGGAAGAGTTGCGACCACAACCCGGGGGAAAAACTGAGGAGGTACAGATCGGAGAAGAGAAAGGAAAAAATACCAATATAGGAGCCGACCTGAAAGAAGAGTTGAAGGAGAAGCTTATAAAGCTCCTACAAGAAAATTCCGACTTCTTCGCCTGGAAAGCCTCCGACATGCCTGGGATAGATCCCGAGCTCATGTCGCACAAACTATCAGTTTATCCAGGATCGCGACCTGTTCAACAAAGAAGGTGGAAGCTCGGACCTGAGCGGGCTCAAGTGGTGGAAGAACAAGTGCAAGCTCTCCTAGAAGCCGGGTTCATCAAAGAGGTCAAATATCCGGCGTGGCTGGCAAATGTGGTGCTAGTCAAAAAACAAAACAGTAAGTGGAGGATGTCTGTTGATTACACCGACCTGAACAAGGCGTGTCCCAAAGACCCATATCCACTCCCAAGCATTGATACTCTAGTAGACTTCAGCTCAGGGTATCAATACTTATCATTTATGGATGCATACTCGGGATACAATCAAATCCCGATGTACAAGCCGGATCAAGAAAAAACATCATTCATCACGCCTAGGGCAAACTATTGCTATGTGGTTATGCCCTTTGGGCTAAAAAATGCTGGAGTCACATATCAAAGGCTGATGAATAAGGTGTTTGCACCTCACCTTGGGGGGTTGATGGAAGTCTATGTAGACGACATGCTAGTAAAAACCAAGGAGGAGACCGACCTCTTGGCAGACCTCTCGCAAGTCTTCCACACCATAAGATTGCATGGGATGAGGTTGAATCCCGCAACATGTACCTTCGCAGTAGAGGCTGAAAAATTTCTAGGATTCATGCTTACAGAAAGAGGAATCGAAGCTAATCCTGACAAGTGTAAAGCAGTCCTAGAAATGAAAAACCCGACTTGCTTAAAAGAGGTCCAGCAGCTGAATAGCCGACTTGCCGCCCTCTCCAGGTTCTTGGCGGGATCAGCATTAAGATCCCTACCACTCTTTTCTCGACTAAGAAAAGGATGCCAGTTCGAATGGACTCTTGAGTGCGAAGAAGCATTTCAGGAGTTTAAAAGGTTTTTAAGCCAACCTCCCATTCTGACCCGACCTAAAGTCGGGGAAGAACTCGTCCTGTATTTGTCCGTAGCAGACAAAGCTGTAGCATCAACTCTAATATGGGAAGACGAGATCGGGCAGCATCCTGTATACTTCACCAACAAAGTTCTACAAGGCCCTGAATTAAGGTATCAAAAACTCGAGAAGTTTGCGTACGCCTTAATAGTAGCCTCTCGAAGGTTACGACCTTATTTTCAAGCTCACACAATAAGAGTCCGAACGAACCAATCCACGAAGCAAATCCTCCAGAAGACGGATATTGCGGGTAAAATAGTTCAATGGGCAATAGAGCTATCCGAGTTTGACTTAAAGTATGAAACTTGGACAACAATAAAAGCCCAATGCCTCACCGACTTTGTAGCAAATATGCAGCAGACCAAGAGGAAGAATCCACTACATGGGAGTTATACGTAGATGGATCCTCAAACAAAATAGGAAGTGGTGCATGCATAATACTGGTCAACAAAGGGGGAACGCAAATAGAAGTCTCCCTCAAGTTCGAATTCCTAGATTCTAACAACCAGGCAGAATATGAAGCCTTGATTGCAGGATTAAAACTGGCAGAAGAAGTCGGTGGAACGAAAGTAGTGATATTCAGCGACTCTCAGGTGGTGACCTCCAAAATAAATGGAGGGTATCAGGCTAAAGACCCTAATATGAAGAGATACTTGGATAAAACCTTGGAGCATCTTAGGCGCTTTGCCGAAACCGAGGTCAAGCATATAACTTGGGATCTCAACAGCAGAGCAGACGCCCTCTCCAAGTTAGCAAGTACCAAACCAAAGGGGAATAATAGGAGCCTGATCCAAGAAACTCTCCAAGAACCCTCTGTAGCAAAAATAGAGGCCAAGCAAGACGTCCTTGAAGTCTTCGGATTAGACCTCGGATGGATAAACCCTTTAATCGAATACCTAAAATTCGACATCCTACCCAAAGAGGAAAAAGAAGCTAAGAAAATCCGGAGGGAAGTACAAAACTACACTTTGGTGAAAAATATCCTCTACAAAAGGGGGATATCAACACCATTATTGAAGTGCGTTCCGACCTCAAGGACGACAGAAGTCTTAGAAGAGGTCCACAATGGTATCTGTGGAAACCATCTCAGAGCAAGGTCCCTGGCTAGGAAAGTCATCCGAGCCGGGTTCTACTGGTCGACTTTTCAGAAAGATGCCACCGAGTTTGTAAAGAAGTGTCAGCCGTGCCAAATGCATGCAAACTTCCATGTCGCTCCCCCCGAGGAGCTCATAAGTATAACTTCTCCATGGCCTTTTGCTAAATGGGGACTGGACCTGTTAGGACCCTTTCTCCAAGCACCTGGACAAGTAAAATACTTGATAGTGGGAGTAGACTACTTCACAAAGTGGATTGAACCAGAACCATTGGCAACCATCACCGCCCAGAAAAGTCAGAAATTTCTCTACAAGAACATTATCACGAGGTATGGAGTGCCTCACTCCATCACCACTGATAATGGCACCCAGTTCACCGGCTCTACCTTTAAAAACCTGGTAGCCAGCATGAAGATCAAGCATCAGTTTACCTCGGTAGAACATCCACAAGCGAATGGACAAGTCGAGGCAGCCAACAAAGTTATACTGGCAGGGTTGAAGAAAAGGTTGCAAGATACAAAAGGAGCTTGGGCTGAAGAGCTTCCTCAAGTACTATGGGCTTATCGGACTACGCCTCAGTTTGCCACACGGGAAACACCTTTCCGACTTGCTTATGGCATAGAAGTCATGATACCAGTGGAAATCAACGAGCAAAGTCCAAGGCTGAGCTTCTACGACGAGGTCGGGAACATACAGGGGCACAAAGAAGAACTTGAACTGCTCCCTGAAGTCCGAGAACAAGCCCAGATAAGAGAAGCAGCATTGAAATAAAGGATGACTACCAGATATAATAAAAAAGTCATTCGAAGAAATTTCACCCCAGACGACTTGGTTTTGATTAGAAATGACATTGGAGTCAATAAATCTGGGGAGGGAAAGCTCGCTGCTAATTGGAAGGGACCATACAAAATTAGTGAGGTCTTAGGAAAAGGCTACTATAGGGTGACCGACTTAAACGGAACCGAGTTACCTAGGCCGTGGCATGCTTGTAATATGAAAAGGTACTATAGTTAAAAGCGAACTCCATTCTCTAATGTACTCTTTTCCCAACTTCATGGTTTTTTTCCAAAGAAAGGGTTTTCCTAAAGGGGGTCTTTAACAAGGCATCAAAGTGGGGGCTAAGGGGCTACAAATTGTCAAAAACCTTAGTAGCAAAAAGTACCTTTGTGAGTATATAAAGATCTTTTTCCACATCTCTTTACAAAATTCCTTCTTATGCTATTATTCTTTCTACGAAACGTGCCGACTTAAGCTCGACAAAATGTGAAAATCCCATGAACTGACCTAGAAGGTCGTTAGGATAAAACGACGAGGTACAAGTCGGTGTAAAGAGATTATAAAAGTAGATCATAATAAACTCGGAAATTTCTCGACCTACAAGTCGGAAAAACCGAGAAGAAAGGAAATGCATCGCAAAAATAACCTAAGTTACAGAAACTCAATAAAACAAAAATTGAGTACGAGAAATACCAAAAAAGAGATAAGAAAATCCATCAAAGAATCAAGGGCATAGGCTGTCCCAAGTCTCTGAAAATTCAAAATAACTTAAACAAAAGACAGCCAGCCAAGATAAAAGATTTTCAAAGCAAAAAGATCAAAAAGGGTTTTTTAAAAACCTAAACAGAAAGCATGCACGCAACAAAGATATCTTAAACCTTATCCAAAAAAGGGTATTTTTAAATAAAATATTTTGTTTACGGCCACAAAAAGCCAGGAAATGTCAAGAGCAAACCACCACAAAGCTGAAAAATAAATTGTTCAAAATACAAGGGGCCCACAGGCCGGGCCCCAGTAGCCAAAGTTCAGTTAGAAGGAAATTCGGTATCACTGGAAGGAAGGTCACCACCACCAGGAGAAGGGTCCACAGGGAGAGAAGTCGGAGCAGCACCAGGGGAAGACGGAGCAGGCTGATCAAGACCTTGAAAAGGAACCCCGGACGAACTCGGCAGGTCCCCCCTTGGCAAGGAGGGGACTCCATTATCCTCTGTCCTCGAGTCTTCAGGTCGGAGTCAGTCTCAGGTCAGGGAGGGAAAACAATGGCTCCATCCACCACGATCTTGTCAGGGTCTAGAAGGGAAAGGTCCAAGTCGGGGGCAATAACCCCGACATGTTCCTTAAAGATCCTCCAAGCCTCCTCGGAACCTTCAGCCACAGAATCCTCCAAGTCCTGGAAAGCCTCCCGGCATCCCGCCAGCTCCTTTTTCAAGTCAAGATTCTCCCCATAAAGCCTCACATAATTCTTCTCCGCCTTTTTCTTAAGGTCGTCCGACATGGCTAATTGACCCATTAATCTCTTCTCCTTCTCCTGGAACCGAGTCTTCTCCTCCTTCAACTCGGTGACCTCCTCCGTTAGCCTCTTCTCTTCCTCTTGATAGAGAAGGATCCTCCCCTCCAACTCCTCAACCTTTTGGGTAGAACCCAAAGAGCTAAGGGGAGTCTTCTCCAAGATATCAAGAAGCCTTGTACATACCCCAGCTGTTCGAACACTCCCCTGAACTAAGACATTAAGATGGTTTCAAACAGAAACATCATCCATATTAATTCGAGTATAAGGATAGATGTGGTTTTGAACGAATTTGGGACCATCAAAATTAGCTTCTCCAGCAAAAGAAGAGCCAGACTCGGAAGTCTTGCGCTTCTTCTTCTCGGGCTCAGGAGAAGATCGGGGTGGAGGAGAAGGAAGAGAAGAGGCAGAAGAAGAAGATACCAAAATGGGACGAGTGGAGGTCCCCAAGTTGCGAGGAGGAGGAGGGGAAGGAGGAGGAGGAGGTAGGGTACCAGCGCCCCTGGCAGCGTCAACTCGGGCCCGAGACCTCTTCTTGGCGTCCTGTACTTTCTGGTAGGAGGAGCTGTCCCCATCTCTGAAAAGAAAATAGAAAGATAAGTTATCAAGTCAGAAGATAGCAAAAGTCTTCAAATAAATAAAAAAATAACAAAGTCGGAATCAACAAAATCAAGTTGAAAAACAATAGTAAAACTACCTATTTGGATCCGAACAAAATTCGGAGACCCTTGGAGGAATTTCTTTGTATCCAGATAAGGGGCCCTCCCCCAAACTTCTCGGAGGAACCCCACAACAGCTTCTTCAACCTCATCTAAGTCGTCCAACCCATACTTCTCCATAGGAGAAGCCTCCAACCAGTATAAAGGAAAGCGAGGAAAAGAATTTTCATCCAGAAAAAAGGGGTGGTGACCCTCTACGGCTTAAACTTTAAAAAAGAAGTTTTTAAAATCATGGAAGGACTCATCGAAAAGGTTGAAAACTCTCCGGCCTTGAATGGCTCGGAAAGACACCCATTGATGCTTATTGTTTTGCCCACTAAAGGGCTTGGTCATATGAAAAAGATAAAAGAAGATTTTCAAAGAAGTCGGAAAATCTAGTGCCTGGCTGACAAGTTGGTAAATCTTCAGGAAACCCCTAGAGTTGGGGTGAAGCTGAGTAGGAGCGACATGGCAGTGAGACAAAACAGCTATCTCGAAATTAGGAAAAGGTAGAAAAACTCCCAGACGGGGTAAAAAGGCTTTCATACATAAAAAAGAAATGAGGGTCCGCATCAGAAGCCCTCCCAAAACAAATCCGGTTTTTCGGACCCGGGGTAATCAGTTCATATTTTGGCTCATCCTCATCAAGAACACAAATCCTATGGTAAGTGCGAAGATCGGTAATATAGTCGGAATCTACTAAGGGGCTCTCCCCGAGAACGGTGACATCCACCCACTGTGAAAGGGACTCTAAAGAAGACATCTTTTCCTAGTAAAAGGGTGACAGAACCTACAAAGGAAAAAGGAAAAAGAGTCAAAAACAGGGTTTCTATAGGGCCAAGGTAAGATTCTCAGTGAAACAGAAACACTAAGTCTACAGCCAGATTTGCTATGAACACTCCTCTAAACAAAACATGCAAACAAAAAATATTCATTAATAAAAGAGGAGAAGAGAAAGAACTGACCTTTGTTAGTGAAGAAAGACAGAGACGACAGCGACTCGCAGAAGGAAGGAGTTTCTTTTAAGCAGAAGAAGTTTCTTTCAAACAGAGAGTGAAGGCAAAAAGTTTTCAGAAACGAAACAAAGAAAGAGAGGGAAAGTATTTATAAACACTCCAGGGGAATAATGGTAAAATCAGAGCAGTCATTAAAGAGATGCGTCGTTACCAATGTAACTGCTCCCTACGTGTAAATACGCAAACTCCTAACGGACGCGATGTTTGATTAGACGCGACTGTTGAGAAATCTTGAATCACGTTGGTTTCGAAAAATCACGTCGGTTCCTCATCAGGTCAGCTACAAGCCCGAGTTAAAATACTCGAACCCAACTCTTAAAGAAAAGAGATTGTACTCGAGTAGGGAGACTGTTCATACCCTGACCCAACACTAAGGCCCAGACCCAAGTAAAAGGCCAAATCCAAAGATTGGCCCTCATTCGACACCGATCTTCCCTCAAGAAGTCGGATCTAACCACGACTTGCTCCAAGGAAGTCGGGGAAAAAGATTAGCTGGCAGATAAACACTTATTCAAATAAGTAACTGCCCCTAAAATCTCTCAACCCACTTCCAGGAGTCATATCCCAACTTTCCTAAAATAAAGGGACGGTTATCCTCCTTAAAAGGTGGAACTACTTCAACGGTGGTTATTGGTTCACCACTATAAATACACTGACACCCCTCAGGTATCACTAAGTTCCAATATTCTCTAAACTTGCTTAGACCCTTGCTGACTTAGGCATCGGAGTGTTTTTGCAGGTACTACCCCCCACTCTCTCAAATACATAGGTTGGAAGGAGTGAACCCGCTTAAAGGCTTCCTCCACTAGATGATTGGGCCAACCCAACGAGTCCATCCCATTAATCTCCGGTTACACATCGTAACAGAAACCTAATTAAAAATTTTACAAACTATAAAAACTAACAGAATAATTAAACCTAAAATTTATTAAAAATTAAAATATTAATTAAAAACCTTTTAACCAAGATTAAGGCCTATTCCTCAATTTCTTATGCAAATCACACATGACTTTTATCGTTATTGTTAAAAACATGAGATATTGTGATATATCCCTTCATGTGTCCTAAATCTTAGATTAAAAAAACAAATCTCAATTAGCACAAAAGTGTATCCAAATTCAATTCTCTTTTAAACATTCACGATGTGCTATAGACAAATTTTTCTCTCTCTCTCTCCTCCCTTCACAATCTTACATAAAGAACTAGGGTATTTTTTTTGCATTTCGCACAGGCTGATTCATAAATTTATTTTATTTTTTTAGTAAAATTTTATATATGAATAACAATTTTTTTACCTGTTGTATGAACTAAGTAGTTAATCTCTTGTTATTATATTGATGTTAATAAAATTACAAAAAATAAGTATGTAAAATTTAGAGTGTATTAATTTGTAACATTTTAATAATTTTGTTTTCAAATGGTAGTTTTTAGAGCATATTTTAACTAATAAAAAATTAAATAAATAAATTGATTGTTATATAAAGGTAAAATTAACTATTGAGATTATTCATCTTATATTTTAATAGACTATACTCATTACTATTTGAATTATCGCTTTCTATTTGTAAAATTATTCCAACTTAATATTTAGTATATATCTAATTAATATGTTTCTATTTCATTAACAAAACTCTTTCCATCCACGATGGATGAATGAAAATATAGAGTATAGAAAACAATTGAACAATAATTTTAAATAGTAAATATTACTTCAAAAAAATATTTTAATATTCTAGTACTTATTGAGATCTTTTTTATTTATGGTGTATTCGTACAATCCAATTAACAAATTGTTCTAGAAATGGATAAATAAATTGTTATTCTTTAAAATTTTCATTTGTATTCACATAATAAACACCCAATTGATTTTTCTATTAAAAAGAATATATCAAAATTTATTATTAAAAATTAGAGAAAATTCCACTCCTCTCTTCTGCGAGATGTTAAAATGACATTCCCTTCCGTTCTATTTTATAAATGTACATTTCTCTCCCTTTTAACTTTTAAAAAACCTCCACAAAAATTTTAGTAAAATCACAATTTAATAATTAAAAAATTATTGAAGGATAGGTATCTTAGAAAAAAAATAATTTAATTATTAATTTTTTTAAAAATATTTTGGTAAAAATACAATTTAATCAATAAAAGAATAATTTATTAAAGAGTATTTTGGTAAGCAAAATTTAATGATAAAAAATAAAATTTTTGTTAATGGGTATTTTTTCAAAAAATAATTTATTTTTTCTTAAAAAATGGATAAAGTTAGTTAACACAAAAAATTTAAAATGGATTAAAAATGAGGTTTTTTAAAAGTTAGAAAGAAAAGAAATGTATATTTATAAAATAGAAGGGAGGAGAGTATCATTTTAACATCAAGAAAAGAGAGTGAAATTTTCTCTAAAAATTATATGTCAGATCAGTTCTATATACTATTTCTTAATAACAGAACTTTTTATTATGTAAAATTTTCAACCAAAAGAACATATATTATTTAAGACTATAAATTTAGTTTTTTATTAAGCAAAACTTTAATAATTTATCTAAATTATTTTTCGATGTCTTTATTTTATTCATAAAACATAAAAAGAATCATGTATACAACTAAAAGCTAATATGTTCTTCTATTCATTGTTTTAAGTTTTAACTATTTCAAACTTTAAAAACCTTAAATTCCTAAAATCGAAACCTTAAATTTTAAAAGTATTTAAAGAATATTAATTTGTGAAATGAACAAACTCAAAGAATTTCATCATTATTTTAACTCTGGATAAGTATATTTACACTTGAAATGAAAGTAGCATAACATTATTTCATGAAAATCAATATTATTTATTTATTAGGATTTGTTGTGTAACAGTAATTGTCAAACAATTAGTTTAACTCAACATGCTTATATGGAATCCATATAAAATATTTTCATTTGAGATGTTAAAAAAAAATAGTACCAAAGATTGTCTTAACAAAATTATTTGTTTATAGAAAATTAAAAAAAATTAAGAATGCATCAGTAAAGCTTTATCTTATTCTTCTCTGCATTAACTACTTCCAAACTTTTTGTTGTATCTGTACTTTTCCTATAACATAAAATTAGCATCATAAACTCATTTTTGAAGAGAAACCGCAGAAGCAAATTACCCAAAGCATTCTGTTTAAGAGGACCCTTTGAAAACAACAAACTCTCGCAACTCAGAAAGTAAGTAGAATATTTTGTCCCCACATTAATTTATTCACCACCTTTGTTCTCATTCTCTTCAAATAATAAAATAATAACAAACCACTCACCATTCTCAAAAATCACGCATTCTACCACTTTGTATCGCATTATTTTATCAAATTCAAAACTTAGACTAAGATATATCTCTCTCTATAGAGAGAGAGAGAGAGAAAGACAAAGGGTACAGTAAATGCACATCTAAAGAGGTTAGTATTAAGCAATCCATCCAAAGGAAAAAGTGAATAGCAATTGAAGGACCACAAAAACAAACAAGAATACTTGTATTGTGTTGTAGTATTCTATGGAGTCAGTCACTTGCTCAAAAAACCAAAAGAGAAGAAAGAAATGAAATCCCTTTTTTCTTTCCTCCCTGATTCAGCAAAAAAGCAAAATTTGACAAGAATCAACCACAGCCCTTGATTCCTTTCCTTAATCAGAACAAAACCCTCTCTGAATCTGATAAAATAACACCACCCCACAAAAAAAGAAATGAGTTTTCATTGATTTGAATTTGATTCCTCTCAGACAAATCATCAAACACCACTCAGGCATAGAAATGGGGTTTCCAAGAAAGACTCTCTTCCTCCTCGTGTTCATGGTCTTGTTCACAAACCACTACTACTCTGAATCTGCTTCAGACTACACAACCTTGGTCTACAAAGGTTGTTCCAAAGACACATTCACAGATCCAAATGGTGTTTACTCACAAGCACTCTCATCACTGTTTGGCTCATTGGTGGCCCAATCAACAAAAACAAAGTTCTTTAAGGCCACAAGTGGGAGTGGCCAATCCACCATGACAGGAATCTTCCAATGCAGAGGTGATCTCTCAACCTCTGACTGCTACAACTGTGTCAGCAGGCTCCCTGTCCTCTCAGACAAGCTTTGTGGCAAGACCATTGCTGCAAGGATCCAGCTCCTAGGTTGTTACATGCTCTATGAGGTTGCTGGATTCTCAGAACAAGTCTCAGGGATGCAGATGCTGTTCAAGGCTTGTGGGGCAACAACAAGAAGCAATGGTGGGTTTGAGGTGAAGAGGGACACTGCATTCTCTGTTATGGAGAATGGTGTTGTGAGTGCCCATGGATTCTATGCTACTAGCTACCAGGGTTTGTATGTGATGGGTCAGTGTGAGGGTGATGTTGGTGATTCTGATTGTGGGGAGTGTGTGAAGAATGCTGTGCAGAAAGCTGAGGTTGAATGTGGAAGTTCTACTTCGGCGCAGGTTTATTTGCACAAGTGCTTCATTAGTTATGGTTATTATCCTAATGGGGTTCCTAGGGGCCATTCTTCTTCTTCTTCTTCTGCATCATCATCATCTTCTTACTCCTCATCTTCCTCAGGTAATCAATCAATCAATGAATGTTTTTTTATTTACTCAATTCGATCCAAATCAAACCGACTCGAATCGATTCAATTTCCAGGCTTCAAACACAAAACCTTTCATCAAGGGACTAAAGTCCATGAAATTTTCACATTCCTAGATCTCAATTTTGTGACACCATTCACTAAATGTCATTTATGTAACCTTGGTTTGATTATTTGGCCAATTGATGCAACTGGCAGGGCAAAATACCGGGAAGACAGTGGCTATAATATTAGGAGGGGCAGCAGGGGTTGCATTCTTGGTTATTTGCTTGCTATTTGCTAGGAGTTTGATGAAGAAACATGATGGTAGGTGTTATTTTCATGTCTTGCATGATTGATTTCTCTAATACTAGTTTAGTTTATTACTTAATCATTCTATTTTATATTGATAGTTTGCAGTTAGAGACATTAACTTATAAATGTGTTCAAAGGATTAAAATGAGTCATGAATATAAAAGAAAGGAATTACTTTAGAAAAGGACTAATTGTCTAATTCTGTGTATATTGGTGATGTGATTTTGGAATATCCTTTTTATTGCACAGATCATTGACAGTGGAATATGGTTGGCGTGAGGAAGCAATATTCTTCTTTGGGTTTGTGGATTTGTTTCTAGATATATAGCTTTTGTATGAAAGAGATGGAAAAGTTTTCTGGTAAATAGACTTAGCTGATAGAGAAAAGAATCTGGGGTGGCTCAAATGTGGGGACTACTCCTATAGTTCTTGTAGTTAGGTAAGAAGAAGATTTTGTTGTGAACAAACAGTATAATTAGCTCATCAAAGTTAGAAAAAAATATTTTTTTTTTATTTTTTTTTCACATTATTACCTTGAGGAATGAATGTTTGTCATCCTTAAATGGATGAAAATTTTGTGGCTTCACCCCCTTTAACCATGTGGGTATCTCTTTTTATCAGTTTTTTGCGCTACTCTCTCCTCTACTACTATTCTATTGAGTCTCCATTTTTATTTTATTTTTTTCTTGTTGCACTAACTTTAACTTTTTCAAAAGTGCAAACTTACGGCTTTTTTTTAATAAATAAAATAAATATTTTAATTACGGATACGCATAATTTGGTGAGTATTTATCGATTTCCATAATGTTACTTATCTCGTTTACACTGTAGTGTAAACGAGATAAGACACAAATACGTATCAACATATCACGTTTGCACACGTGTAATGTGAAAAATAGCGGTTAGATATCTCGTTTACAGTGTAAATGAGATACGACCATACTTACTGTAAACGAGATACGCTGGAACTTAAAACGTTTACACAGTAAACGAAATACAGTACGACAAAATCAACAAGTTATAAAAGGATCAGCAAACCGTTGGTTTTCCTCACATAACTCTCAATCCTTCTTCTCTTTCATTTTTTTCCCAAAAACTTAGCAAAAATGTCTAGTGACAGTGGTTTCTTTGTTGTGATGGTGTATCCCAACTGTCAGATGAGAAACAGTGACAGTAGGGTTATATTTGAGTGTGAGAGTCTTGCGCTGTTGCGAACTCGAAGAGCAAATTCGTTGTCCGAGTTAAAAAGTATGATATTGACGCGCGTTGGTGGTGTGGAAAGAAAAGAGGTCGATAAAACTGGGTATAGGATGCTAGCACTGATGGGGAATGGTGTATTTCGGTTTCGTCTGTTCTGACTCGTTAGCGATGAGCTTGTGCACCTAATGTTTGACGTGCACAGGAGAATTATGGTTGAACAAGTGATGGAGCTTTTTGCGGAGGTTCGTGATGTTGGTGGTGGTGGTTCTAACAGCTCAAACTTTGTACAATATGACCGTCCTCTTGCACTATGACCCTTGCACTGTGCTAGTCCAGTAGTAGACATGGCCGTTAAGGATGAGGAATCCGACGAAAAGTACGTTGTCGATAGCCTGTATGATAAAATAGAATTCATATAATAAAGTCATCAAAATGAACAAGCACAGCTCAATAAAAAAGGATTGATTCTTCGTTATAGATTATCTTTTTTCTTACAAGACAACAATCAAAATTTGATTGTCATAGTTTTCGTTTTCGAACAGATGACGAGGATGAGTTCAGGGTTGGTCACATATTCAGAAGCAGAGAGGCACTACAAGGTGTGAAGAATTACAGCATTCGAAGAAGTACTGAGTATCGAGTAGTCGAGTCGGGTCAGTTAAAGTACTACGTGCATTGTCAGGGTTCATTCTTGTGGTATATCCATGAAACTAGCAGCGGTGTGCATCCGGCTATGTCCGTGGTATCATGATGTGCTACATGGCATAAGGAGTGGTAGGTCCATGCAAGCACAGCAGACCTCTATGACAGACCGCTGCACCTCCCAAAGTCAGCCAACAATGGAACCATCTAATATGCACTTGATTGTTGGACTTGTCGGTTATCAGGTAACCACCGATCAATAGCATGATGTAACATCTAGTGTACTGTCAGAGGGTGGCTAGATCCAAAGTAACTGGTATGTGCCGGACTTGGTCCTAAAGCCATGTCATCTTGATGCTAAATGAATTCTTCCTCTGGGCACCCTGTTGCAGACCATGTGGGCGTCTGGCACTTAGGAGTTCCTCCATGTACTTCCATGTTGGTCGCTGGTACCAAGTTTGGAAGTCATGCAGGCACCCACCCACTGGCTTCCCGCCTGTGCGTAACTCGAGGTGGTATGCAACATCCTGCAGGGTGATGGTGCACTCACCCCATGGCAAGTAGAAAGTGTGGGTCTCCAGACGTCAGCGGTCTACGAATGCAGTGATCAAGAAGTTGTCAAACACAAAGTCCCTGAGTTGTACCGTGTCACCGATCCAACCTCCCTTAGGTAAGGGATGATGGCGTCCGATGATGCAAATGTGCGACTAACCTGCCTAGGTAGCAGCAGGCGAGGCTTCTATTTAAAAAAACAATTTTTTTTTTTTATAAAATTTTGATTTCAAACTAAGTTCTTTAACATATTCAATTCTGTTCTAAAAATATAAAATGTAACTGAAATAAACAACACAACATAATAAACAGGATAAAAACCAATACATAAATTTCCTTTATGTATTTAAAAAAATAACAAATAAAAACATTTACTTAACTAATTAAATCAAATTAATTTGTTATTTAACTTTTACTATACCTAAATTATACATGTAACAAATATTAATAACTTGCCAACTAATCTACTCTGTGTTACTTAAATATCTGCCAATTTACTTATGTGTTAAAACACTAACTCTATAAAAGTACCCTAAATAAAAACACATACGCTTATTAATTTGAACGATAAAAAAAACACTAACCTCAAAGTCGATAGCTCCCGCAATATGCAAACTAAAGTTTAGGTGATTGATGTCAGGGTCCCATGCGTCTGCGTGTGCCATAACGTCCGAAGAACTAATAAATATCAAGAAAACCGTGCGAGAAAGAGAAAAATGAGGGTTTAGTGGGTGTAGAGCAGGATCAAGGGGTGTTCGGAATGAGTTTCATTTATAGACGCTTCTCAATCTTATTTCATTTACACTGTAAATAAGATAAAATATATAACACGTATTTGTAAATGAGATAAGCAACATTATGAAAATCGATAAATATTTATCAAATTACGTGTATTCGTAATTAAAATATTTATTTTATTTATTTAAAAAAAAAAACCGCAAACTTACGTANGCATTTAAATTGAAATGTTTGTTAGTACTATATGACTCCTACATAGATTTACCTTGTCACATTCACAGTCAATCAAGTATTCAAATTAGCTTAGCCTAATCTAAGAAACTTTTATTTTTAAAATAATCGTGATGATTCAATTTGTTTAGTGACAAAATTAAAACCTCAGCCAAACCTTGATAGCATTTAACATGCTTTTCTCTCTCTCTCTCTTTTTTTTGGACAAAGTCTTTATTCTTTTATTCCCTATCAATTCGACATGGATGACTAGATGTTGCACATTGCTGTCGAATGGCCTATTTAATATTTTTTCCACTTTATATTTTATAA
>NC_029793.2:121810696-121830327 GCF_000816755.2 Arachis ipaensis
AAGGTGTAAAAGGTGTAAAAAAAATTAAAAATTAATATTTAATTTAAAAAGTATAAAAATAAATAATTTTAAAAAAATCAAAATCTACTACCAAAAATAAATTAGATAAAATTTAAACAACTCATAGATACAATAAAATTGATCTAATTGTTTTAAGAGCAGTGGTCCAACTTTGGTCAGAATTCAGTATCTCATAATACTGCCGTCGTCTGCATTCTGACCTGTTTGGATCAGACCTAATTCTAGTCCAAAGTGCCTGCTCATATAATAAAAAGAAGCTGAAGTTTCACCAACTCTTGCTTGAACGAAAGGTGCTATATATGGAAAAATAATATTGATCACCAGAAAAAAAAATTGAATATGAACATGAATTTTCGGCGCTTTTTAATTTGAATATGGAAATAAAAATGGTGTTGAACTTAAACATGGGGAATATAGGTGCTTCACAACCATGTGGTGTCGGTAGAACAACTCGGAGGGTTTGAATTGCATTGGATATCCCATTTTATGAAAAAATTGACAACAACAAACAACTTGGAGGGTCCGTTTTCTAGCTTCCGAAATTCGTATTTGCCCAACCACAAGTCGGACCATGCGATTTCTTAAGCAAAATTTTAAAATCAAACAACTCGCATGGTCCGATTTATGTACTCTGAGTTTTTTCAATTCTTTTACACAAATCGGACCCCTCCGATTTGTGTACTCTAAATTTTTTTTACATTTTTAAAACACAAATCGGAGGGTCTGATTTGTGTACTCCCACAATTTTAAAAAACACAAAAAATTACCATATTAAAATATATCATTTATTTTATTTCTATATCAAAATTTTTTAGCTAATTTTCGGTGGAGTTGTGAATTTAATATGACGTGATATATTCTCTTCATCTTTCTGTGATATACTAACTAGCATACAACCCGCCATGCGGGCTGATTAACTGATCCATTGAAAATTGAAGGTTACCACCTCTCTTTGCATAAAATACATTCAAAATATAAGCTAAGCCAATATATACACACTGCACGTGGCTTTGGAAACGAACTTGCTAAATAGTTTTGCTGTTTATTTTTCGCTAGAGAAGAAAGAACACTTTTTGTTTTAATATTGGAGTAAACTGTTGGAGTGTTATTCTTAAATGTGAAACTGTTTAATTACAGAAATAGAAATTAGACTATTTAATTTGTGAGAAGTACATAAATCGGACCGTTCGATTTGTGTTAAAAAAATTAAAAAATTTAAAATATAGAAATCAGACTTTTCTATTTGTATACTTTCCACAATTTTAAACACTAAAAATTACGATATTAGGATATATCATTATTTTTACTTTCATACAAAAAAAAAAGAGCCAAAAAATTACGGAGTACATGTCCTTCCCAATTCCCAAAAAAGGAGAGGGTTCTTATATGGTAACATGACACCTGTTAAGTTCACCTCCATAATTAGTTATATTATTGATGACAAAAGAAATTCTTTGAGAAGCATCATTTCTTAAAAAAAAAATCAAAAGTATTAAAAGAAGTGAAATTTTTATTTGGGCCATTAATTACTTACTTTCCTCATGTTCATAAGGTAATTAGATCCCAGATATATATATAAAAAAAATATCCAATTATGAAAAGATATACTGTCGCACAAAAAAAAATCGATTTTTCACATACACTTTTCATAAAATAAGGCGGATAAGAAAAGAAAAGAATAGACTGACAAAGTTCTCGAGGGAATGCTTAGTTAGCAAAAAGACGAATACAAAGAAGAAAAGAAAACAGAAAATAATGCGGAATAGAACTGAATTAGAATCACTTTGGCATTGGTATATAATGCTCCTATTATACACTTAGCAGCCTCCTCAATCCTCATACCAAAATAAGAAACTGCACTAACTAACAATAACTAACTACCTTAACTCAGCAAATAACTTCTCAACTATTCTTGATATCAGCTTTGTTAGTTTCTTTCATTTCATTTACCATACTATCTGAACGAACTTACTTCTACCGGTAAAGAATTTTATAAAAATATAATCGCGTGGTAAGCATAATTTTTAAACCAGCAGAGAATTCTTTCGTGCAAAAGTTTGGTTGTCACAAGTAACAAAATCCAATAAAATTTATAACCGAAGTATTTAAACCTCGGGTCGTCTTCTCAAGGAATTGCAGGGAAGTATGATTTATTATTGGTTATGGAAAAAGATATAATTTTTGGGTTTTTAAAATAAGGAACAAGTAATTTAAATGACAAGAAAAATAAATTAATAATTAGAAAATCTCTTGGCAAGGTATGAGAACTGGAAATCCTATCATAGTTATCCTTATCAGGTGTGATGAGAATTGGATTTTGCTCCCACTTAGTTAACCCTTACTAAATAAAAGAAAGTCAAGTGGACTAATTAATTTGATCCTCAAGTCCTAGTCAACTCCTGTGGAAAGACTAGTTTTAGAGCGATCCAAATCAATCAGAAACTCCCAATTTTCAATCAACTGCTGAGTTTGATAACTCAAGTGTTACCAATTACTTTACCAAAGCAACAAGGGAATAAATCTTAAATTAAATTGAAAGCATCATAAATAGAATAAAACAATCATAAATCTGAAATACCTCAAATTGCATTAAATAAAGAAATCAATTCTAACATGGAGTTCATAAGCCAATTTAGGAACATTAACAAGTAAAAGCATTGGAATAAATAAAAGTAGAAAATAAATTAAAGGAACATTGAACCTGTGATTGAAGAGAAGTAGCCTAGTCATAATAGAAATCCCAAATCCTAATCCTAATCCTAATCCTAAATCCTAAGAGAGAGGAGAGAGCATCTCTCTCTAAAAGCTACATCTAAACCTAAAATTATGAATAATGAATGTTGCATCAATTGTTGTATCCATTCTCCTTATTAATTCCTCCATTCTCTGGCTTATATTCTGTGTTTTTGGGCTTGGATTTGGGCCAAAAAGGGGTCCAAAAATCGCTGGAGCATTTTCTGCAATTTCTGCACGTAGCGTATGTCACGCGTGCGCGTGGATCACGCGTTCGCGTCATTTGGAGTTTTTCCTTGTCACGCGTACGCATCGCTGCCTTTTCTTCAAAACTCCATTTTTGTGCTTTTCTTCCATTTTTGTATGTTTCTTTTATGTCCTCTAAGCCATTCCTGCCCTATGAAGCCTGAAAATACTTAACACACAGATCACGGCATCGAATGGTAATAAAGCATAATTAAATTTAATATTTTTAAAGTATCGGAAACATGTTTTCACATATATTATAAAATAAGGAAGGAATTGTAAAACCATGCAATTTACATGAATAAGTGGATGAAGAATTGATAAAAACACTCAATTGACCACAAAGTACATCATAAAATAGGGGTTTATCACCATCCTTGCCACAGACAATCTCCAATATCTAAAGAAAGTACGAAGTGAAGTTCTAGTAACTAAGCTTATCACATACAAGGACGTTTCTTCAGTGGGAAAAGTATATTCAAGACCTTGGTGGACTAGGTAATGAAGTCAATTTTTGTAAAAGATTAGGGTCGGTTCACAAATAAGCAAAAGTAGCGGTTGGGGACGAAATTCAAAAACAACGAAAAAGATGAATTGAGTTAAATAGATGTAAAATTTTGGATTGTATGTAAGTTAATAGTCTGAGAGTAAAAATCACAATCCAAAGTCTATGATATGTAGAATTCTTGTTAATCAGGAGAAACAGTAATCATGCCTTGAAGTAGTTTTAAAGTGGTTAGTTGAAAGCTAATAGAAAAGTTAGAAAGTTAAAGTAGTTAAGAGTTAAAAATGAAGTTAAAGTACGTGGCATGGTGTTTTGGTTCCCAATTAACTAAAATTGCACAAACTTGAATAACAAGTAACTCAAATTCAAGTAAATATTGCAGATTATTGATGATTAATCATAGAAAAGAATTGCAAAATTAAAGTAGAATAATCAATAATGTTATTTAATGAATAAGGGAATAAGAAAGAATAAGAAAGCTAGCCCGTGCATTCATGAATTGCCTTGGTTAAAACCATTTAGTGCAAAATTTGAAATTTTCAAAACTAATTCATGAATGGTAGTTAATTGAAACAATTTGCTGAAAAAAATTGGGCAGCTTTTCGTCTAAAAATTGGACATTCCCGGGTAATAAACAGCAGTAGAAACAGTTCATATGATAATAAGATAGTGCAGAAAAGAGTAACAATAGTAATTCAAAAGAATTCAGAATAAACAGACTCAATCTGCATTAAAGAATAGTATATGAACAGCATTATCATCACAACAAATTCAAAATTGCGAAACAGATAAAACAATTAATAAGAACGGCGCAATTATCAGGCCTAAATCCACTAACCACATCCTAGCTACCTAACCACCTAAAATCCACTACGATCATGCATCTCTAACTATCCTAATTTTGAAAAAAAATGCAACTAACTAACTGAAAGAGGAATCGTTGTTCGGTGTAACCTGGTAGGCAGAGGAACAGAAATTGGGCTTAGAGAGATGGTGGTGGTGTGGTAGTGGTGGCTGGCAATGCGGCGGCACTGGGAGACGGCACGGCGGCGGTTCGGTGGAGGTAGGGTGGCGGTTTGGTGGTTGAGGATGAAAGAGGGTTATGGAGGAGGGAAGGAGAAGAAGGGGCAAGAGGGAGAAGAGTGGAAGGGGAGAAAGAGGGAAGAAGAAGAGAAGGGAGGAGTGGGGTTCTGCGAGGGCGGCGCGGTGGTGCGGGCTCGGCGAGGTGGGTTGGGGGTGGTGGTGGCTGGTTGGTGGTGGCAGAAGGGAAGAGGGAGAGTGCAGAGGGGAAGGGGGTTTTGGGACGTGAAAGAGGTAGGGTTCCGCGTCGAAGGGGGTAAGTGGATTCAAATTCATGCGGACGCGTGGGTCACGCGAACGCGTGGTTAGGGCGGAAAGGAGATGACGAGAATGCGTCATTGATGTAATCGCATGGGTGATGGATAATGAAAGTGATGCGTACGCATGGGGCACGCGTACGTGTCGCTCAGAATTGTGCTAAACGCACAATTCCAGCGTCGTTTTGGTGCAACTCTCTATTTCCATTTAGGGGGCAAGAATATTCACGCGATGCGTACGCGTCGCCGACGCTTTCGCGTGGTGTGTGTGAAGTGAAAGTGATGCGATCGCGTCGTTGACGCGTTCGCGTGGCCCAATTTGTGCCTAATGCATACCAGCCACACGATTCCAGCCCAACTTTCTAGGCGTTGGATTGTTACGTCGATTTGCAATCGACGCCCATGTGTGGCCCATGCACACGCGTGGGGTGCTTTTTTTTTGTGCAGGATGCAAAATGCAATGCTGATATGGATGTCATGAATAATTCCAGGTTCAATAAAATTAAATAAAATAAAACGAGAAATAAACAAAATGAAATAAAATTAAAATTGAAAAAGGAACGATCATACCATGGTGGGTTGTCTCCCACCTAGCACTTTTAGTTAAAGTCCTTAAGTTGGACATTGTGGTGAGCTTCTTGTCATGGCAGCTTGTGTTTGAACTCATCCAGAAATTTCCACCAACTTTTGCAGTTCCAATATCCTCCGGGGTCCCAAACTAGGCATGTAAAGCCTTTGAGCAAATCCAAGCAGGTTTTCAGGCTCCACGGGTGTTGATTGTTCGAATGAATCCCAGGATCCCAAACCTTGTTTTTGTATCCGCCTTTGTTTCGATTTACATTTATCCAGCCGGGCGGTATGGAATTTGTATTCTCACTAAGATGACCAAACATCTTCCGAGACCCATTCAATCGAACTTGATACCAATCCTTGCACTTCAAATTGAAGCGTGGAACCTCATCGAATCTTGCATACCAGCTCTGAGTACGAGCCATTTCTCTTTTACTCTTAAAGCCGCAAAGAGCTCTAAGCTGGCCATCTGTTTCAAGCAAACCAAATTCAAGTGGAAAAGTAAAGATAAGGGCTAAGGATTTTACCCACTTGAAATTAGTATTGGGTGGTAATGGCCTTGGAATAGGTGTTTCCAGTGGTTTTGCAAGCTCTACTCTCTTGTATTCTTCTATGAATTCCTCCACTTCTTTGCAAACTTCCTCAACTGCAACCACGTCTTGATCAAAGTCTTCGATATCTTCCTCATCATTCAAGTCATAATTTGGAGGTTGAGAAAAGTCTACCTCCGCATCATCTTCGTATTCACTTGGGGAAGATTCTTCAATTTCAAAGAATTCACTTGCGGATGCAAGTTCATTACTAGAAGAACTTGACTCGTGATTATCATTATCAAAGAAACTCGCTTCTTGAGTTGTTCCGTCTAGTTCTTCATAAGATACCTACTTTGGGAGTTGTGCACTATCCTCCTTAGCATCAATTGCAAATTTCTTGACGGAACTCTCCACAATTCTGGATTTCCATGGAGGTTCAGCATCTCCTAAGTCTTCAACCAATTCTTCTTCTTCAATAATTTTGGCTTCCTCCACTTCTTCCAGTACAAAGTCATGCTCCTTACTGTCCATCGGAGTTTCTAGTATCTCCTTCATGCTACGTTCTTCATTAGATTGTCCACAAGAAACCATGGGGGTTGAGTGTCCGAACGTCTAGAAGGTAATCGATTGATCGCTTGCTCCAGTTGGTGAAGGGTTGCATGAAATTTTTCCACTGTTTCCTAGAAACGCTCCCGTGATTCTTGGGTAGATGGATATGGACATGGTGCATAGGAAAGTGGTGATTTTTGGGAGTAATTGGATTGGAATTGGGGTGGATAAGAGTTAGGGTCATATGGAGGTGAATGGTGATAGGTGGCTTGTGAGTGTGGTGGTTCATAGCTATATTGAGGAGGTGAGTTATAGGCGTATGATGGGACTTGTTGGTAACTACACGGATGTCCACCATATATATTATCTTGGTATGCACCTCGGAATGGTTTTTGACCATAGTAATTTGGTGGGTGTTGGTTGTCACGAGAAGGTCCACCGTAACTATTGTCCTGGCATGCATTATATAATGGTCGTTGTCCATGGTATCTTGGAAGGTGTTGTTGCCGAAAGGGTTGATCAGATCCTCGTGGCTCCTTCCATCTGTGATTGGTTTGACCTTGATGCATGTTCCTGTTATACCTTCCATTCTTTTCAACAATATTTGAACCAAACTCAAAGCGACGGGGTGAGAACTCATAGTAACTAATAAAAAAATTTAAAACAAAAATAAAAGCAAATAAACAAGCAAAATAAAATATTTACAATAACCAATAATAAGGCACACGTTTGCAATTCCCCGGCAGCGGCGCCATTTTTGAACGAACTGACTTCTGCCCGTAAAGAATTTTATAAAAATATAATCGCATTGTAAGTATAGTTTCTAAACCAGCAGAGAATCCTTTCGTGCAAAAGTTTGATTGTCACAAGTAACAAAACCCAATAAAATTTATAACCGAAGTATTTAAACCTCGGGTCGTCTTCTCAAGGAATTGCAGGGAAGTATGATTTATTATTGGTTATGGAAAAAGATATAATTTTTGGGTTTTTAAAATAAGGAAGAAGTAATTTAAATGACAAGAAAAATAAATTAATAATTAAAAAATCTCTTGGCAAGGTATGAGAACTGGAAATCCTATCCTAGTTATCCTTATCAGGTGTGATGAGAATTAGATTTTGCTCCCACTTAGTTAACTCTTACTAAATAAAGGAAAGGCAAGTGGACTAATTAATTTGATCCTCAAGTCCTAGTCAACTCCTGTGGAAAGACTAGCTTTAGAGCGATCCAAATCAATCAGCAACTCCCAATTTTCAATCAACTGCTGAGTTTGATAACTCAAGTGTTACCAATTACTTTACCATAGCAACAAGGGAATAAATCTTAAATTAAATTGAAAGCATCATAAATAGAATAAAACAATCATAAATCTGAAATACCTCAAATTACATTAAATAAAGAAATCAATTCTAACATGGAGTTCATAAGCCAATTTAGGAACATTAACAAGTAAAAGCATTGGAATAAATAAAAGTAGAAAATAAATTAAAGGAACATTGAACCTGTGATTGAAGAGAAGTAGCCTAATCATAATAGAAATCCCAAATCCTAATCCTAATCCTAAATCCTAAGCGAGAGGAGAGAGCCTCTCTCTCTAAAAGCTACATCTAAACCTAAAATTATGAATAATGAATATTGCATCAATTTTTGTATCCATTCTCCTTATTGATTCCCCCATTCTCTTGCTTATATTCTGTGTTTCTGGGCTTGGATTTGGGCCAAAAAGGGGTCCAGAAATCGCTGGGAGCGTTTTCTGCAATTTCTGCACGTGGCGTCTGTCACGCGTGCGCGTGGATCACGCGTTTGCGTCATTTGGAGTTTTTCCTTGTCATGCGTACGCGTACGCGTTGCTGCCATTTTGCGCTAGGCACGCGTCCGCGTTGTTCACGCATACGCGTCGCTGCCTTTTCTTCAAAACTTCATTTTTGTGCTTTCCTTCCATTTTTGTATGTTTCCTTTCTGTCCTCTAAGCCATCCCTGCCCTATGAAGCCTGAAAATACTTAACACACAGATCACGACATCGAATGGTAATAAAGCATAATTAAATTTAATATTTTTAAAGCATCGGAAACATGTTTTCACATATATTATAAAATAAGGAAGGAATTGTAAAACCATGCAATTTACATGAATAAATGGGTGAAGAATTGATAAAAACACTCAATTGACCACAAAGTACATCATAAAATAGGGGTTTATCACTATCCTTGCCACAGACAATCTCCAATATCTAAAGAAAGTACGAAGTGAAGTTCTAGTAACTAAGCTTATCACATACAAGGACGTTTCTTCAGTGGGAAAAGTATATTCAAGACCTTGGTGGACCAGATAATGAAGTCAATTTTCGTAAAAGATTGGGGTCGGTTCACAAATAAGCAAAAGTAGCAGTTGGGGACGAAATTCAAAAACAACGAAAAAGAGGGGGAGGAGACGAGAATCCAGTAATAAATCAAAGCCCCAAACTCCATTAATAGGTAGGTGAAAGCTGTGTTGGGGTCAGTGTGAAGGTTCGTTTGGTCGACCTGCACGGAGACGGCGGAGGAGAACGCGGGATTGAACGGCGCGGAAGCATAGATCGAGATCTGGCTGTCTCGAGGTTCACAATAAGGGAAGGAAATGGACCAGACAGGGCAACGAGATTCACAGGTACGCTTTGTCGGTGTCAATGAGGTTTTTACCGTCCGATAATGCCCCGGGAGGGGGTTTGCACCAAAATTGATTTCAATTGCGGGGCCCGTGACTCACCGGTTTCCCCAACAGTTTTAATCGTTTGATTGTTCGAGGTTGCCATTTATTATGGCACATAGCCGAATTTGATTTATTAGTTTTTAATTTGTGTACCGAAAATCAGGGTTGGTCCTTACGGTTGAATGAGTTTTAGTTGGGTTATTTTAGGATGTCTGGGATTATAGCTGCGTGTTCGTAGTTATGGTTGATAATGCCGATGTTCTGTTTGCTCACTGCGTTTTTTAGAACTATGACAGCCGAATGGGTTTGTGGAGCCTAGCTACGACTTTTCATCTAATTTTGACCGAGTCCATGCGTCGCAGGTGTGTTTGTTGCTCATGTTATGAGTTTTATTTGACTGGTTTATGTTGATGTGGCCTACCGCCTGTTGTAACACATGCCACATGTTGTTCGTTGCAGGATGCTGATGATGGAATGAGCGGCGAAACCGTGCCGGTAGAGGAAGCAAAAGTGATGGATTCGTCCGCCGCAGATGCAGACATAGATGCAGAAGTAGGAGTGAGGATTGTTGAAGGGATATGATCCTTTAGCGCAATTGAATTTTCTTCCCTCACAGCCAAGGACGTCCTTACGACGGAGTTCACAAGCCTACAGGCAGCTTATAACTACTACAACGAATACGGTCGCATCAAGGGATTCTCGGTCAGGAGGTCCAAGGTGGGACGCAGAATAAAGCAGGGGGCAGATGGCAAAATAATTTGGCAGATATTCGTATGCTCGAGGGAAGGAGAGCGAGACAGAAAACACATGCAGCGGGAAGACAGGAAGAAGGATCCTCGACCGATCACGCGGTGCGGGTGTGAAGCCCGGATTAAGGCCCACGTTGATGATGCCAGCGGGCGATGGTTTGTTGAACAATTTTGAGACAACCATAATCATCCCATGCTGGATGCGAGGGTTAGGGGTCTGTCGCGGTCACACAGAGCAGTCAAGGAAGGGGATTTGCACCAAATCAATTCCATGAGAAAATCTGGGTTGCGGGTGCCAACAATTTTCCGCGCGTTTGCCAATCAGTCAGGAAGATTCGAGACTGTTGGGTTCGAGATAAAGGACATATATAACGCGATAGAGAAGCAAAGGTGGGCTGGCGTGACAAATGCGGAGTCCGCGTTGAAGTTCTTGGGAACTTTAAGGATGACTGATTCTGGGATGTTCTGGAAGTACTCGGTGGATGTTGACAAGAGGCTGGAAAATCTCTTCTGGTGCAATGGTACAAGTCATTATGACTACAACGTGTTCGGTGATGTCCTGGGTTTTGATGCAACTTACGGTCGTAACAAATACAAGTGCCCTTTGGTAATATTCTCAGGGGTGGACCATCACATGAGGACGGTTGTGTTCGGCTGCGCCATATTGAGCAACGAGAGCGAAGCAAGCTATGTGTGGTTGCTGCGGTTATTTCTTAAGGCAATGAAGGGAAAACAGTCAAAGTCTGTCATCACGGACGGTGACCTCGCCATGAAGAGTGTGGTTAGCACAGTTTTTCCCGGTGCACATCACAGGTTGTGTATTTGGCATTTGTTAAGGAACGCCACTGCTAGAGTCGGACGGCATGGTTTTCTTAGGAAATTCCATCTGTGCCTCATGGGAGATCTAGAGGTCGACGAATTTGAGAGAATATGGACGGAGAGTGTGGCGGACCACGGGTTCGAGGATCATCCATGGATAGTGGAGATGTATGCCAAGAAGCATTCCTGGTCCAATGCCCATATCCGGGGGAAATTCTTCGCAGGACTGAAGACGACATCCAGGTGCGAGGCTTTGAATATGCAGCTTGGAAAATTTATACACAATGGGTACAATCTGAGGGAGTTTTTGGAGCACTTCCAACACTATTTGGAGTTCATGAGGAGGAGAGAACTAGTGGCAGACTACAAGTCTGCATATGGCGAGCCTGTTGTAAAGACGAAACTCGAGGCCATTGAGCAGTTCGCTGCAACGGTTTATACAAGAGAGGTTTTCGAACTGTTTCGGGAGGTGCTGATGCTAGCCAGCAACGTTAGAGTTGTGTCCACCAAGAGGATGAGCGCTTGTGTTTTGTTCGAGGTTGCAATGTACTGCAAGCAGAGATCATGGGCCGTGTCGTGGGCCGAGGAAGACGACGAATTTAGCTCTTCTTGTCAGCGGATGGAGTCCTTTGGGCTTCCTTGTATCCACATGGTTGGGGTTTTGGTTTATCTGAACATGACAGCTATCCCCAAAGGCGTAATACTTGACCGGTAGACAAAGAGGGCAAAGCAGCCGCGTGCACCCTGCGACGGAACTTGTGTTGGGGAGATCCCAGATGCGGCATACATGAGCATGCACGCGGCGATGCTGGATGATTGCAGGGAGCTGGTGAGCTTGTCTTGTCGGTTTTTCGAGGACTACGTGGACGTGAAAACAAGGTTGGCAAAGGAGCGCCAATCTCTGCGGGACAAACATCACCAAAGGTTGGGTGTTGCTGAGGAGGCCAGCAGGGTGTCTATTCGGGACCCGTTGCGGGCAAGGTACAAAGGATGCGGTCGAAGAGTTGTCACCTCCCGGGAAAAGTTTTGCCGGGTTCAGAGGTGTTGACTGTGTAAAAAGGGCAGACACAATTCTCGCAAGTGTCAACAATCGAGTATGGGGGAGAACTTCGACAGTTTTGAGGCTGGCGCGGCTTATAAAAGCATGGAGGCAGGAGAGGGGGGTGAGGAGTACTACAAATTTGAGTGAGCTGGCTGAACTGTTCTTGTTGGCAGTTACGCATCGAGATGGATTGAGTATGGCTGGCTACTACGCGCTGTACTTGTTGGCGTGACATCCGGAAGGGCGTATGCATAGCGTAGGTTATGCGAGTTAAAAATTTTATACTTCTAGTCATATTGGTTGCGTTCAGGGACGAATGTAGTATTCAGTGCAGCTTGTGAGGATGTGTGTCCTCAATGTGTTGTTCTGTGTTGTGACAATAGTTGCGTTTGTGTTTGATTAATTAAATTAAAAAGGGCTAGTTAATGTAAACCGAGTCATGTGGTTAGCGGGTTTGGCGCAAGGAACTATAACGAGACATTGTTGCCAAATGAAAGTGGTCATTGCGCAGGGCTTTCGGCTGTCCGGGTTTCGAAAAAAAAAATTGCCTATAACCTCAAAACTGCATCGAGTGTTTATGCTTTCCTGGTACTAAGAATATGGCACTATCCATCAGGAAGTGGAAAAAAAAACATATAATAATAAGAGGCTTTGTTTAGGAAATGATAATAAAGGCAGTGTATTATATTGCAGACTCCATTGAAACACATACGGAACAGAAGATAAATTTAATCTACGCTAATTTAACATCCAACGCACGGCAACAAAGTATTTAACCAAAAAAGCGGTGGTTCCTGACATGCAACGGTGGATATGCATGCAACAAAATACATTCAATCAGTTAAACCTAATGACACAAGTTTTACAATATGGCGGGTCGGGTAGCTATAACATCGAAGTGGAGTCGTCTACAGAGATGTGTTGGTACCACTTCAAAGTGATGGCCCACCCTGGTCGCCAACAAAAGGGGGCATGAAAAGCCCAGCATGGTCGAAACGAAGCTCACGTTATGAACAGGGTCATGGCAGCACGGCTGCCATTGCCCTCCGGCTATTCCAGTCCACCTCTGCCCGCTGCCTTATCTCATCACGGAACTCATTGAAGTGCTCGTTTACAATAGCCAATGCAGTGTCAATCCGTATCCTGTTGGACAGCTGATCGATGCTCTGCAGCATGACAAAGTAAAGGCATACATGGATGTGTCGATTAAGAGATCTTTACACAATGGAAAATCTTTTTAAATGCACACAGCGTGAGAAAAGTTGTGTCGAATACCTTCTTCTGTGGGACAGGGTTGGTTGTGAACATCTGCTCCATTTGAAGCCACAACATCATCCACAGCTTGTCCTTGTTGCTTTTTTTTTTCCGTGGTCGCTGCCAGAAACAGAAATTGGTGAATACCTATCAAAATTGGAGAACACATATACATGGTTGAGAAATTAATATAATTCGTACCAGTTGTTCTTGTTGGTGACCCCCAGAACGAAGTTCAGATTCCACTCAGACAGTGGCGGGTTCCTTCCTAAGACGTCGATGTCTGGGAACATGGTTGTCAAGATCTTGTCCAGAACCCTGGCCTACAAAACGGCAGCAGATGAGACGGGAGAAGAGTTAATGTTGAGTTTTCGGATTGTTCCCTGTTTACTTCCCAAAAAATGAATGTTTGGGTTTAGTGGCATGTCCCGTAGAGGATGAGACAATAAAAAAAACCAATGTGAGTAGGGAGGATACGGAATTTTTTGGGGTTTTTTTTTTATTTATCGTCCCTTTTTTTTTATCATTTTTTGGATTATACGTGATCCAGACTAAACCAAACAGGCCCACCAGTTCAAAATAATTCGGATTAAACAAAAACAAAAAAAGGCCCTCCGAAGTTGAGACGGAAACACAACAAAATGTCATACATTATGGGAAAGGAAAAGTAGAAATTACATACCACCGACTTAACCGCAGACTTTCTTCCCATGATAGTCTCCTGTGTTGGAAAGCTGTCGAATATCCACATCCGGTGACTGGAGACCTCCATAGCCATCAGGTAGTAGTGAGACTCTTTCGTGCCCTCGAGGACGTCCTTCATCTGAACGTAGATCTGGCACAGAGTTATGCGTTAGCGTTTCTGGTCAGGTATGAGCGGCAACAGGAATAATAAAGACCATATTGGTTTCTTGGTTTTCCACAATTCTATGTCATTTTTTTTCTATTTTTTGGTTTTCCGTGCGGTATGCGCCGCAACAATGCCTACATATCTCAGGTCGTTCGGTCATGATAGCCATGTCCCATGAAAGTAGTCCATCAAGTTCTCATCGTTGATGTCCTTGGTCAGAGCAAATTCCTGTCACGTGTGACATGGTCCGATCATATAGCGGTCGTAACTGTAGCGGAAAAAACAATCGGCAACGGGATGTACATAGTATGAAAACGTTACCAAAAATATCAGCAGAAGGGACCAGACCAAACACCGTTGCAACTGCGACTGTGTCCATGAGGTCCTGAGCGGAAGCAGCTCTAGGATGTAGGCTGATGGTTCATTCCCAAGCAGGAGCGATGAAAACGCCTCTCGATCCAATTAGCGATCATCGCGGAGAAACAGTTTCTTGTCAGGGTTCATACAATCACCGAAGATGTAGGCTATTATCTGGGCCGCCTCCAACGGAAAACCCATCTTCCGGGTTATCTTGACACCGGCACGTATGAACTGCGGAAAGACCAAATAAAGTTAAGCCGTGTTCGGTACATGACGAATGGATTTTTGATGGTATAGAATTTCACAAATGAATTCTCGTTTCAAGTATAGTTTCTAAACCAAGCAATAATCCTTTCATACAAAAAGTTGTTTGTCACTAGTACAAACCCCTAAAATTTATAAACCGAAGTATTTCTTGAATAAGTATGGGTAAAAGGTGATAAAATCCCCAAAAATCAATACAAGATAAACCCTACAAATGGGGTTTGTCAACCTCCCCACACTTAAACCAAGCATGTCCTCATTGTATCATGAGGTCTTTTCATTGGTTGTAATGGGGCTAGGGTCAAGGTAGGATGCATATTTGGTCAAGTGAGCTTGAAATTTGAATCTTTGATAAGCTTAAACTTCCCACCTAACCTATGACATCCTATACAATTAAGTTCTAATCTAACTACCCATTCTTCACTTTTTCACATACTCATGCATTTTCTTTTCATTTCACAACTCATATGCATTGATCTTATTGAGCTTCACTTTGGGGCATTTTGTCCCCTTATTATTTCTTTCTTTTTCTTTTTCTTTCTTTTTCCATTTTTTTCTATACTTTTCATATATTTTTTTTTTGTTTTTCTCATTTTTTTTCTTTCAAACTATATACAAGAGTACCAATGCATAAGGTCTATACATTTAATCAATACATGAGCATGTACCCAATTCCCAATATTTACAACAAAAATACAAAACTACCCTTTTATTCACCCAATGTCCCAAGGTTCCCACACTTGAATAATACTCACACACACTAGCCTAAGCTAATCAAAGATCCAAATAAAGGACATTTATTATTTTTCGCTTTAAGGCTTGTAATGTGCTAAATTAAGAACAAATGGGTTAATCATAGGCTCAAATTGGCTAACAATGGATGATAAGAGGTAAGGCTATTTGGGTAAGTGAGCTAATGAAATAATGGCCTCAATCACATAAATGCATGAATACACAAAATAATGGACATAAAGAATCAAACAAATCAAAGATTACAATCATAGAAAGAGAATAATGCACACAAGAAGGAAGAATAAGTGGTTATGAGATGTAACCACACCATTAGGCTCAAATCTCACTTGCTTGTGTTCTTAGCTCAAAAATCATGTTCCACAATATATATATATATATATATATAATTCAAGCAAGTTCTATGAAAAGTTTTTTTACTCAAATCAATTGGTGCCCTATAGATAGAAATCTTGAAAAATTTCATTATTTTGACTAAGCTTATTGTGTATACATATGCAAAAATAAGAAAATGCAACAAAAATCCTAAAAGACCTAAAAAAATGAAATGCAAAAGTATTGAGATTAGAAACTTGTCACCTAAAATCCTCGACGGTCGGACGACCTCCCCACACTTAAAAGTTTGCACCGTCCTCGGTGCATCCAAAGATGAGCAAGGGGGTACGGCGACTCTCCGGATTGCTGTGTGCTCTTTCTCTTGCTTCCAATTTTGCTTGCGGTGCATTATTTATGAAAAACAAAAATATAACACCATAAGATGAGAGAACACAAAAACAAGGAAGCATACATTGTTGGAATGAGGTATTAATCACTAGAATTGAGTGAAGTTCTTCACAAGCTTGGGGCTCCCAAAGTTGATCATCTTCTTGTAATCCGGGATCCCACACTTTATTTTCACACCCATCTTGAAGTTGATCATCATTATTAATCCATCCGGGTGGTGAACAAGATGAATTCTCTATGAAATGCCCAACAATCCTCCTAGACCCATCTATTTGAGCACTATTCCCACCTTTGTATTCAACTCCTGAAGTATCAACCAAAATGAGCCTTGATTTGCAACGCCAACCACGAAACATCTTTCGCTTACGCTTCATCCCACAAAGCATCCTAAGTTGACCATCCGTTTCAAGCAAGCCATACTCAAGTGGGACAATAAAGCTAATAGAAATGAGTTTTACCCACTCAAGTAAAGGAGTAGATGACCACCTAGGCAAAGATGCTTCCAAAGATCTTGACAAAGCATAACCAACCCCCGTTCTTCTATTTCTATGGACTTTCACCTCTTCACAAGATTTCTCTAATTCAATCCTTTGTTCATTAATAATTAAACTATCTAAGCCTTTTCCCTTAATCAAACTATAATTGGGAGGGTGAAAGGAGTTTACCTCCACAACCTTTTCAAATGCACCGGGAGAAGGTTCTTCAAGTTCAAAGGATTCTCCACTACTAGGACTTGATGCTTGCTCTTCATTGCCATGGGAACTCAGTTCTTGCTCTATCCTAGCCAACTCCCAAGGGAAAGACTAGCTTTAGTGGTATCTAAATCAATTAGCAACTTCTAATTATCAATCAACAAAGACATTAGATAACTCAAGCGTCACTAATTACTTTACCATAGCCAAGAGGAACAAAATCTATACTAAAATCCAACCAAGCATTTCATCAAACACTTGGAAGGCATAAAAGAAAATCAAAGTAAATTGATAACAAAAATAGAATCTAACAACAATTACGGCAATGAATTAACAACAACAATAAAAAGGAACACAATTATTATGAATTACCTCTAATTGAATTGAAAGAAAATAGAAGGAGCAAAAGTAGATCTACAACAAAACATAAGAACAACATAAAGGAAATTATAACAAAAGAATAGAAGAAGAATGAATGTAACAACAAGGAATTGAAAGGTAGAAGGAGATGAAAGCATGAATTAAAATCTAGATCTAAAAACTAAACCTAATTCTAATCCTAATTCTAGAAAGAAGTGAGAGCTTCTCTCTCTAGAAACTAACTCTCACTACTAAGCTAAAACTAAACTAATGGTAACTAACTTCTAAAGTTTGAAAAGTATGAAAGTCTCCCCATTCCCCCTTCAATCCTTGGCTTAAATAGCATCAGAAATGAGTTGGATTGGGCCCACAAGGCTTTAGAATTCGCTGGCCACGTTTTGTTTTAAGTGAACCAGGTGGCAGCAACGGCGCGTGCGCGTANTTCTTTCTTTTTCGTTTTCTTTCTTTTTCCATTTTTTTCTATACTTTTCATATATTTTTTTTTGTTTTTCTCATTTTTTTCATATACTTTTCATTTTCCCCCGGCAACGGCGCCAAGCTATTTTGAGTCCTAAAAAGCATGTTTTCACATTCAAGCACAATTAAAGGAGAATATACAAAACCATGCTATTTCTTGAATAAGTATGGGTAAAAGGTGATAAAATCCCCAAAAATCAATACAAGATAAACCCTACAAATGGGGTTTGTCAGTACACCATTGTATTTCGAGTACGACCTAAACGATACATTAATCCCGACCATATAAGCCTTACCGGCGGAAAGGTCACTGCTCCAGACAATGGAATGTGTTGGCTGTTCTGTTGTCTTGGGTTTCTCCGCATTTTTGGAGGTGTTCTCATGTCGTCTGGGAGTTCCCCTCTTTTGAAGAACTTTGCCTGAAATCTCGAGCCGCTTCCTATGATGTTTGCACCGCTTCGAACATTCGAGTCCATCGTGTCATGTCATGTCAAGGCACACAGAAAAAGGGTGAAATAAATAAATCACACGAATGTACAAGTGGTTGTTCAGGTAATACGGCAGGCCGTCTACAGGGCTGTGCAGTTTCATTTACCGGCGCTGTAGCCCAACATGTTGGGGGTGGAATGGGGCGTGTTATACTGCGGGGCATGTGCAGTCCATGAGAAGTTGGTCTGGTGCGACACCCTTGGCGCCATCCACTGATCATTATGGAGCATTGACCCGAACATGACGGTGCTGTCCGCCCAGTGTCCCGTCATGCTAGAGCTGATGTTAGTTCCACCCACGCTTCCGGATCTTGCCGTGCGTCCCTCGTGGGGTCCCGCTGTTAGGTCGATAATGTCGATGTCCGCCGCTGTGCTCTATTCTCCCCTCCTTTGAGCGCTGCTTTCCCGCATGGCTGCGATGACCTGGGATCCAGCACCGACGGTCCTTGTCCCATGCTCCCCTCCCGTCCTGACGTACTTGTTAAGGCATTCGTCAACCTGGCCGAGTGCTTTCCTAAGGTCATCGGTGAATACGTCCACCTGAGAGTGTTCTTTCTGGAGAAACTGGGAAAGCAAAGACAGGTTTGGGTCAGACCGAAGTAGGGACAGGGCCAATCTAAAGGCAAATGGAGTATGCATGCAGATACACAAATATCATATATACCTCAAGCAATCACACAATGTTCCTATTCAGCGCATCCATCGTGGCGTTCACCTTCAAGAGAGCTGCTGCCACCAATCCCTCCTATAAACAACGGTGACACTGGTCAACAGAGGTCAACAAGGAGACATAAATGTTTACCTTATACGGATGCATCGACCCTGCATACCTCCGAAGCTGGTATCTTGTCTGCCTCCTCTTCCATTGAGCGCGTCTTTCGGCTGACTACCGCGCAGGAAGTGTGTTGGTGGAGTGATGCTTACCTTAGAAGGCACGCTGATAGGTCGTGTTTTATTCCGCATATATACTTAAAATGTGCATGAAGAGGTGTAAACGTTTGCTTTCCGGGCGATCTAACTGGGTCTCTAATGTGACAAGGTGATGTGACCATTCGAAGATATCATGAGGGATCTTTCTCGGGAAAATTGCCTTGCGTCCATTGAGTGTGCTAAGACCTATGATAGCATTAGGTGAGATGATGAATGATGGGGTTACTCCAATCCCTACGAGAAAAAGATCCTTCCACAGATGCCAACCACAAAGATTCTTCGTAGATACCTTAAGACCCTTTGTCAGTATCCGATCGATGCACATGTCCAAATGCGGTGACCCGACGACGAGAACAACAATATTCCGCATCGGCGTTGCTAGGCCGTTGGACCCCATGAACGAGAACTCGTGCAGAGTTCGTGTTGGTGGGATGGCACATCTTGGAGGAGTTCGATGATTGTAGACAAAACTATGGGTGGATAATTCCAGTATGGTGGGTCAGATAAGATAAAGGAGTTGTGATCACAAGGGTTGGTTAAAACTAATTCCCCTTTGTTAAATTATTTAATGTAACCAAATAAAAAAAACATAGAGGAACTCTATAGTAATGTAATTAGTATTTTAACTATTATAAATAGGAAAAAAATACCCTGACAAAAAATAATTTTGTAATGTTTAAAAAATAAATTTA